>NC_037678.1:19113937-19117055 GCF_003255815.1 Theropithecus gelada
GGCGGATCACGAGGTCAGAAGATCGAGACCATCCTGGCTAACACGGTGAAACCCCGTCTCTACTAAAAAATACAAAAAACTAGCCGGGCAAGGTGGCGGGCGCCTGTAGTCCCAGCTACTCGGGAGGCTGAGGCAGGAGAATGGCGTAAACCCGGGAGGCGGAGCTTGCAGTGAGCTGAGATCCGGCCACTGCACTCCAGCCCGGGCGACAGAGCCAGACTCCGTCTCAAAAAAAAAAATAAATAAATAAATAAATAAATAAGGAAAAAAATTAACCTGTGATTCTGCCCCGCAACTGAGCAACTGATATAAGATTTTGTTACATATCTTCAAATATTTTTTCTATGCCTGTCTTCTTCTACCGAGGCAAAACTGAGATCCTATTATTTGTATGGAGTGGTAGCTCACTCTTTTATTTATTTGTTTTATTTTTTGAGATGGAGTTTCGCTCTTGTTACCCAGGCTGGATGCAATGGCACAATCTCGGCTCACCGCAACCTCTGCCTCCTAGGTTCAAGCGATTCTTCTGCCTCAGCCTCCTGAGTAGCTGCGATTACAGGCGTTTGCCATCACACCTGGCTAATTTTTTGTATTTTTAGTAGAATCAGGATTTCTCCATGTTGGTCAGGCTGGTCTCGAACCCCCGACCTCAGGTGATCCACCTGCCTCAGCCTCCCAAAGTTCTGGGATTACAGGCGTGAGCCACTGCACCTGGCCTGGTAGCTCACTCTTTTAATTTGACAATTTGTGAATCTCCTTTCTTCCTTCCTTTCTCTCTCTCACTTTCTGTCTTCCTCCCTCCACCTCCCTCCCTTCCCTCCCGTTCTCCGCCTCCCTCCCTCCCTTCCCTCCCGTTCTCCGCCTCCCTCCCTCCCTTCCTTCTTTCCGTCCTTCCTTCCCCCTTCCTTCCTTCCTCTTTCCTTCTTTTTTTTTTTTTTGACAGGGTCTCACTCTCTTGCCCAGGCTGCAATGCAGTGGCATGATCCTGGGCTCAAGGGATCCTTCCAACTGAGCCTTCCAAGTACCTGCTCCTACAGACAAGAATCAAGGGAGGATTGCTCTGAGCACAGGAGGTGGAGGCTGCAGCAAGCCATGATCATGCCACTGAACTCCAACCGGGTGACAGAGTGAGACCCTGTCACAAGAAAAAAAGAAAAAGAAAATAAATACTTCATACCATTTGAATTTTGAATGTGTGAAGTTATTATCTAGTCAAAGGAATAGATGAATGAAAGGCTTCAGAGAGGAGTTGAAATCTGAAACCACTGTTGAAAAAAAAAAAAAAAATTTTTTTTTTTTTTTTTGTAGAGTGAAAAAAGCCTTGTTATATTGCCCAGCCTGATCAGGAACTCCTGGCCTCAAAGGATCCTCCCTGATCAGCCTCCCAAAGCACTGGGATTACAGACATGAGCCAGCACACCCAGCCAAGACTTTTTTTTTTTTTTTTTTTGAGAAGAGAATTGAGAGAGGAAAGGGAATCGCCCCAGGTGTAGCAGCAAAAATTACAGAATAGATTTATTTATCTTGAAAAAGGCCCAAAGTCAGAGCTGGCAATTGACAAAGCTAGGATTTGAACCCAGGCCTGTCAGCTGCTAGGGGCTCACATAACCACTGGCCCTTTTTCAGGAATCTAGGTTCTCTAGGACTTGGGGCAGGCCACTTTCTCCTCTGGGTCTGTAAAATGGAGACATTGAACTAGATGATACCTAAGCCTCTGTCCATGATTACTTGCTATGAATCCAAGTTCTGACTCACTGCAATTTATTTGTCAGCCATCCTGGGTCTACTGGATCGGATGAGCCTGCCAAGGGTGGGGGACTCTGCTGAGGTTTCTAGGAATCGCTAAGAGAACTCTAAGTTTCTGGAGGCTATGGGCAACTTGTGCTGAGGCCCAGGCCCCATCTCAGAGCACTCCTCTCGTGAGGGTATGGCCTGCAGCCTCAAACCATTTGACCCTGCTGCCCAAGGTCATACATTACATCCCATTGGCAGAGAAGGGCCCACTCGGGAACACTGGGAGCAATTTTCAGGCACATAAAATGGCAAATGGTGAGTCAGAGGACTCCTTCAAGTACAGCCATTCCAGGGGTGATACACTGGGGGCTGGCGGTCCACTCTGGCCCACTGGCCTGCTCCACTTGACCAGCATAATGTTTATGGGAAATTTGAGACTAGTTGCCAAACATTTAAAAATGGATTTCCAGATTCTTATGAAAAACCAGAAAACCTGATGGCACTAGGCCCACATTCCCATGACTGGCTTGTCAAAGGAACATACAAATCTTGGGACCCCAAAATCACTAGGCCAAAAGGAAAGTCAAGCTGGGGCCAGGCACAGTGGCTCACGCCTGTAATCCCAGCACTTTGGGAGGCCGAGTTCAAAAACAACCTGACCAACACGGAGAAACCCCATCTCTACTAAAAATACAAAAATTAGCCGGGCGTGGTGGCAGGTGCCTGTAATCCCAGCTATTTGGGAGGCTGAGGCAGGAGAATCGCTTGAACCCAGGAGGTGGTGGTTGCAGTGAGCCGAGATCGCACCATTGCACTGCAGCCTGGGTGACAAGAGCAAAACTCGGTCTCAAAAAACAAAACAAAAAAAAGAAAAGTCAAGCTGGGTACTATGTCAGGCAAACCTACTTCCAACTTGATTCCTAACTAAGATAGCTACAAAGATACAAAAAAGCTACATACCTCCTGCACAATTTGCCCATAAGGAAATTTCTTGTAATTCCTAAATAAGATAGCTACAAAGATACAAAAAAGCTACATACCTCCTGCACAATTTGTCCATAAGGAAATTTCTTGTGAGCCTCAAGATCTTTACCTCCTGACTTTGGGCCTTTTTCAAGATAAATAAATCTGTTCTGTAATTCTTGCTGCTACACTTGGGGCAATTCCCTTTCCCTATATCTTTTTTTTTTTTTTTTTTTTTTGAGACGGAGTCTCGCTCTGTTGCCCAGGCTGGAGTGTAGTGGCCGGATCTCAGCTCACTGCCAGCTCTGCCTCCCGCGTTCACGCCATTCTCCTGCCTCAGCCTTCCGAGCAGCTGGGACTACAGGCGCCCGCCACCATGCCTGGCTAATTTTCTTTTTTTTTTTTTTTTTTGAGACGGGGT
>NC_037678.1:19117150-19129495 GCF_003255815.1 Theropithecus gelada
TTTTTTTTGAGACGGAGTCTTGCTCTGTCACCCAGGCTGGAGTGCAGTGGCCGGATCTCAGCTCACTGCAAGCTCCACCTCCCAGGTTTACGCCATTCTCCTGCCTCAGCCTCCCGAGTAGCTGGGACTACAGGCGCCCGCCATGTCGCCTGGCTAGGTTTTTTTGTATTTTTTTAGTAGAGATGGGGGTTTCACCGTGTTAGCCAGGATGGTCTCGATCTCCTTACCTCGTGATCCACCTGTCTCGGCCTCCCAAAGTGCTGGGATTACAGGCTTCAGCCACCGCGCCCGGCCATGCCTGGCTAATTTTCTTTTTTTTGTATGTTTTTTTTTTGAGAATGGCGGGAACTCGGTCTGTCGCCCAGGCTGGAGTGCAGTGGCCGGATCTCAGCTCACTGCAAGCTCCGCCTCCCGGGTTCACGCCATTCTCCGGCCTCAGCCTCCCGAGTAGCTGGGACTACAGACGCCCGCCACCTCGCCCGGCTAGTTTTTTGTATTTCTTAATAGAGACGGGGGTTTCACTGTGTTAGCCAGGATAGTCTCGATCTCCTGACCTCGTGATCCGCCCGTCTCGGCCTCCCAAAGTGCTGGGATTACAGGCTTGAGCCACCACGCTCGGCCGCCTGGCTAATTTTCTATATTTTTAGTAGAGACGGGGTTTCACCGTGTTAGCCAGGATGGTCTCAATCTCCTGACCTCGTGACCCGCCCACCTCGGCCTCCCAAAGTGCTGGGATTACAGGCATGAGCCACAGCACCCGGCCCCTTTCCCTACATCTTTAGTTCAACAGAACTAAATTAGTTCTGTTGAATTTCACCTGGCAATGTAAAGCGATTGCTTATCTTCACAGGTGCCAGACAGAAAGTCGTCTATCCCTTTGCTCACCTGAGACAAATGCATATCTGATTGCTTCCTCTGCCCTATTGTTTATGTAAAAATGCAGATTCACTGAGCCAAACTAAATTGTGGATTCAGGGAAAAGCTGATCAAGGACTCAAAATAATGCAACCCTTTGGAGCCGGGCATGGTGGCTCACACCTGGAATCCCAGCACTTTGGGAGGCCGGTACAGGCAAATCACCTGAGGTCGGGAGTTCAAGACCATCCTGACCCACATGGAGAAACCGTGTCTCTACTAAAAATACAAAAAATTAGCCGGGCGTGGTGGCACGTGCCTGTAGTCCCAGCTACTTGGGAGGCTGAGGCAGGGGGATCGCTTGAACCCGGGAGGCAGAGGTGGTAGTGAGCAGAGAGCGAGGCACTGCACTCTAGCCTGGGTGACAGAGTGAGACTCCGTCTCAAAAAACAAGGAATGCAACCCTTTGTCTCTCTTATCTACCTATGACCTGGAAGCCCCTCCTTCCAGTTGTCCTGCCTTTCCAGAATGAACCAATGTACATATACACATATTGATTGATGTCTCATGTCTCCCTAAAATGTATAAAAGCAAACTGTGCCCCGACCACCTTGGGCACATGTCTTCAGGACCTCCTGAGGCTGTGTCACGGGCATGTCCTTAACCTTGGCAAAATGAACTTTCTAAATTGATTGAGATCTAAATCAGACACTTCTGAGTTCACAGGCTGGACTCTGGCTTCCCCCCTTTTTTGTAGCGATGAGGGGCTCACTATGTTGCCCAGGTTGGTCTCAAACTCCTGGGCTCCCTCCTGGGCCTCCTACAGTGCTGGGACTGAGCTGCTGTGTCCAGCCTGGTTGCCCCTTTGCTGCGGTGCCTTCTTCAGCCCTGTAGTTCCCACTTGTGCCACACATCTCACCAAGTTACCCCAGCCCTTAGAAACACCTGAGTTTGAGAGCCCTGATTTAGATCAATTCCCTTGTTTTACAGATGAGGAAACTGAATCCTGGAGAAAGGAGGGGACTTAACTAGGGTCACAAAGACTGGAGACTTTCTGGGCATGGTGGTTCACGCCTGTAATTCCCACATTTTGGGAGGATGAGGCAAGGAGGATTGTTTGAGACCAGGAGTTCAAGACCAATCTGGGCAATATGGTGAGACCCTTTCTCTACAAAAAATAGAAATAAAAAATAAAAAATACAGTCAGGCATGGTGGCTCATGCCTATAACCCCAGCACTTTGGGAGGCTGAGGCAAGTAGATCACTTGAGACCAGGAGTTTCAGATCAACCTGGCCAACATGGCGAAACCCCGTCTCCACTAAAAATACAAAAATTACCTGGGCATGGTGGTGTATGCCCGTAGTCCCAGCTACTCGGGAGGCTGAGGCATGGGACTCACTTGAGCCCAGGAGGCTGAGGCTCCAGCAAGCTGAGATTGCGCCATTGCACTCCAGCCTGGGCAACAGAGCAAGACTCCGTCTCAAAAATTAAAAAAAAAAAAAAAAAAAATCGCCGGGCACAGTGGCTCAAGCCTGTAATCCCAGCACTTTGGGAGGCCGAGACGGGCGGATCACGAGGTCAGGAGATCGAGACCATCCTGGTGAACACGGTGAAACCCCGTCTCTACTAAAAAATACAAAAAAACTAGCCGGGAGAGGTGGCGGGCGCCTGTAGTCCCAGCTACTCCGGAGGCTGAGGCAGGAGAATGGCGTAAACCCGGGAGGCGGAGCTTGCAGTGAGCTGAGATCCGGCCACTGCACTCCAGCCTGGGCGACAGAGCCAGACTCCATCTCAAAAAAAAAAAAAAATCAATGGTTAAAAGGTACAAAAAAACAAGAGGAATAAGATCTATCTGATAACATAACAGGGTAACTATAGTCAATAATAACTTAATTGTACTTTTAAAAATAACTTAAAGAGTGTAACTGGATTGTTTGTATCTCAAAGGATAAATGCTTGAGGGCATGAATACCCCATTCTTCATGATGTACTTATTTCACATTGGATGCCTGTATCAAAACATCTCGTGTACCTGTAAATATATATACCTACTACGTACTACAATAATTAAAAAATAATAATAAATAAAAAACTATTTGAGCTGATAAGATGGTAAGAGCATAACAAAACAAAAACTGAAGACTCCAGCTGTGTCCCAGGTCCCAGTCCTGCAGTTTTGTTTTGTTTTCTTTTTTTTTTTTTTCTGAGACAGAGTCTTACTCCCAAGCTGGAGTGCAGTGGCTCGATCTCGGCTCACTGCAACTTTTACCTCCCAGGTTCAAGCAATTCTCCTGCCTCAGCCTCCTAAGTAGCTGGGATTATAGGCACATGCCACCACGCCCGGCTAACTTTTGTAGTTTTAGTAGAGACGGGGTTTCACCATGTTGGCTAGAATGGTCTGGAACTCCTGGCCTCAAGTGATCCACCCTCCTCGGCCTCCCAAAGTGCTAGGATTACACACATGAGCCACCGTACCTGGACAGCCCTGCATTTCTTTTAGAGCGCATGCCAGGAACCAGAAAACTAGGAATCCTTGTTCCTGATATGAAGGTTGAGAGCCTACTGTATGCAAAGTGCCTCCTATAGCACTTCAGATTGGGCTGGTGCCTCTAGAATCTTTTGTAACCCATCACTTCCTCCCCACCCTCACCCCAAGGGATTGTAACACACACACAGGTTTGGGAATCACCTGGCATTGAATATGTTACCTTCTCACCCAGAAAGATCCAGCTGTCAGGAAAGAAATACCCCAGGGCCTTTCTTCTTCACCAGTCAGAATTTTGTTGTGGCATCCTGTAGGAAACCTGCCCCCAAGCCCCAGGCTAGGTCCTATCATATTTAAAATGACTTTTATAATTCCTGTGCTTCCTTCATCACAGCATTTAACACTGAATCGCAAACAACAATAACAAATAGCTGTCACTGATTAAGCATTTACGATGTGCATAATAATATTCTCATTCAGCCTGTAATCCCAGCACTTTGGGAGGCTGAGACGGGCGGATCACAAGGTCAGGAGATCGAGACCATCTTGGCTAACACGGTGAAACCCCATCTCTACTAAAAAATACAAAAAACTAGCCGGGCGAGGTGGCGGGCGCCTGTGGTCCCAGCTACTCGGGAGGCTGAGGCAGGAGAATGGCGTGAACCCGGGAGGCGGAGCTTGCAGTGAGCTGAGATCCGGCCACTGCACTCCAGCCTGGGCGACAGAGCCAGACTCAGTCTCAAAAAAAAAAAAAAAAAAAAAAAAATATTCTCATTCATTTCTGTAAGAACCCCTTAGGCACCAGGCTTGGTGGAGGGCTCATGCCTGTAATCCTAACATTTTGAGAAGCCTAGGCAGGAGGATCAGTTGAGCCTAGGAATTTGAAACCAGCCTGGGCAACATAGTGAAATTCCATCTCTACAAAAAAAAAAAAAAAAAATTAGCTGGGTGTAGAGGCACATGCCTGTGGTCCCAGTTACTTGGGAGGCTCAGGCGGAGGATTGCTTGAGCCAAGGAGGATGAGGCTGCAGTGAGCTGTGATCATGCCATTGCACTCCAGCCTGGGTGACACAGCGAGACCCTCCCTCAAATAAAGAACCTCTTAGGTTCTGGGCTGTTAAGTAAATTTGCCCCAAATTACAAAGCTGGAAGTGGGTTCAGACCCAAGCTCCACCTCAGTTGATAGAATTTGGTTTTCAGGCCAGACTCGGTGGCTTGTGCCTGTAATTTCCCACACTTTGGGAGGCTGAGCTGTGCAGATCACTTGAGGTCAGGAGTTCAAGGCGAGCCTGGACAACATGGCAAAACCACGTCTCTACTAAAAATGAAAACTCAGCCAGGAATGATGGTGTATGCCTGAAATCTCAGCAACTTAGGAGGCTGAGGCACAAGAATTGCTTGAACCCGGGAGGCAGACGTTACAGTGAGACAAGATCGCTCCATAGCACTCCAGCCTGGGCGACAGAGCGAGACTCTGCCTCAAAAAAAGAAAAAAAAAAAAAAAAGAAAGAAAGAAAAGAAAAGCAAAAAATAAAAATAAAAGAAAGAAAAAGAAAAGAAATTGATTTTCGGAGACTAGTGAGGCCCCAAACCCTGAGGATGCAGGCTGACTCTGTCACCTTGACTCTCCAGGTTCTTTGCATTAATCTTGCAAAGTCAGGTCCGCACAGGAAGGAGCTGGGGAGTCAACCTAGGAGGGAATCTCAAGGGGCTTGGAAGTGTTTTTGTGAATGTGGACTGTGGATTGTAACCTTCTGCTTGTGTCTCCACCTACCCCTCACCCTAGCCTGGACCTGAGACAGATGATAATAAAACACTCCAAATTCCTGAGCTGGAATGGACCTGAGGCTCATTTAGCTAATAATTCTTTTTTTTTTTTTTCCCACTCTGTCACCCAGGCTGGAATGCAGTGCAGTGGTTCAAACACAGCGCACTGCAGCCTCAACCTCTTGGGCTGAAGCCGTTCTCCTGGCAAAGCCTTTCGAGTAGCTGGCACCACAAGCTCATGCCTCCCTGCCTGGCTAATTAACAAAAAAATTTTTTTGTAGACACATGGTCTTGCCATATTGCCCAGGCTGATCTTGAACCACATCCGGCTAATTTTTTGTGTTTTTAGTAGAGACAGGGTTTCACCGGGTTAGCCAGGATGGTCTCTATCTTCTGACCTTGTGATCCGCCCGCCTTGGCCTCCCAAAGTGCTGGGATTACAGGCATGAGCCACCGCGTCCGGCCTCGATTCTTCCTTTTATTCACTTATTTGAAACAGTCTTTGTCTGTCGCCCAGGCTGGAAGGCAGTGGCGCAATCTCAGCTCACTGCAACCTCTGCCTCCCGGGTTCAAGCAATTCTCATGCCTCAGCCTCCCGAGTAGCTGGGACTACAGGCGTGCACCATCACACCCAGCTAATTTTTTTTTTTCAGTAGAGGCTGGGTTTTGTCATGTTGACCAGGCTAGTCTCGATCTCCTAGCCTCAAGTGATCTGCCCGCCTCGGCCTCCCAAAGTGTTGGGATTACAGGCGTAAGCCTCCATGGCTGGCTCCTAATTCTTGTTTTAAATCTAAATTTTGAACTTCGGAATACTGTTGTTTTAAGTTCGTTTCCCCCACCAATCTACTTACCTCCCACGTCCAGTAGAAAACTTCTCCCAAAAGTACCACTCGTCCCACAAGCTGTCTTTCTCCATTTCTAGTCCAGCATATGAAATCAGATGATCATATTAAAGCTTCTGGTATGTATGATGTGCAAAGACGTTCTTCTCAGTGCTCACTATAATAGCAAAGAAAATGAAAAAGGACACAACCTAAATGTTCCACAGGAGAAACTGGTTAGAGAATCAAGATCAAGATACAACCAATCATCCAGTTTGGAAGCTTTGCAGCCCGTGAAAATAATATTTCTTTAATATTTACTTATTTTATTTTTAATTTTTATTAAATTTTTTTCTGAGATGGAGTTTTGCTCTTGTTGCCTACGCTGGTGTGCAATGGCGTGATCTTGGCTTCTTGGCTCACCGCAACCTCTGCCTCCCGGGTTCAAGTGATTCTCCTGCCTCAGCCCCTTGAGTATCTGGGATTACAGGCATGCACCACCACGCCCGGCTAATTTGCATATTTTATATATATATATTTTTTGATACGGAGTCTTGTCACTCTGTCGCCCAGGCTGGAGCGCAATAGTGCGCTCTCGGCTCACCGCAACCTCTGCTTCCTGGGTTCAAGTGATTCTCCTCCCTCAGCCTTCCCGATAGGCTGGGATTACAGGTCTGCGCCACCACGCCTGGCTAATTTTGTATTTTTAGTAGAGACGGGGTTTCTCCATGTTGATCAGGCTGGTCTCGAACTCCTGACCTCAGGTGATCTGCCCACCTCAGACTGCCAAAGTGCTGGGATTACAGGTGTGAGCCACTGCGCCCAGCGAGAGCTACCATTTTTGAACCAGCTTATTGATAAGGACACTGAGACTCAGAGAAGGGTAATTCTCTGGAAAGTCTGAGATAGAGACCCAGCATGGACATCCATGGGAGGTCATTGATATAGTTTGGATATTTGTTCTCACCCATATCTCAGGTTGAATTGTAATCCCCAGTGTTGGAGGTGGGGCCTGGTGGGAGGTGTTTTGATCATGGGGGCAGATCCCTCATGAATGGCTTGGACCATCTCCTTGGTGATAAGCGAAATCTGAATTCTTGAGAGAGAGAGATCTGGTTGTTTCAGTGGGTGCGGCCGGGTGTGGTGGCTCACACCTGTAGTTCCAGCACTTTGGGAGGCTGATTCAGGCAGATAGCTTCAGCCTAGGAGTTTGAGACCAGCCTGGACAACATGGTAAAACCCCTCTACAAAAAGTAGAAAAGTTAGCCAGGTATGGTGGCTGACGCCTCTGGTCCCAGTCACTCCGGAGGCTGAGGAGGGAAGATTGCTTGAACCAAGGAGGTAGAAGCTGTAGTGAGACGTGATGGCACCACTGCACTCCAGCCTGGGTGACAGAGCAAGACCCTGTCTTTAAAAAAAAAGTGGGCCAGGCACGGTGGCTCAAGCCTGTAATCCCAGCACTTTGAGAGGCCGAGATGGACGGATCATGAGGTCAGGAGATCGAGACCATCCTGGCTAACTCGGTGAAACCCCGTCTCTACTAAAAAATACAAAAAAAAAAACTCGCCGGGCGAGGTGGCGGGCGCCTGTAGTCCCAGCTACTCGGGAGGCTGAGGCAGGAGAATGGCGTGAATTCGGGAGGCGGAGGTTGCAGTGAGCCAAGATCCAGCCACTGCACTCCAGCCTGGGCGACAGAGCGAGACTCCATCTCAAAAATAAATAAATAAATAAATAAAAGTGAAAATAGACTGGGCTTGTGCTCATGCTCACGCCTGTAATCCCAGCGCTTTGGGAGGTGTAGGCAGGCAGATCACCTGAGCTTAGGAGTTGGAGACCAGCCTGGCCAACATGGTGAAACCCTGTGTCTATTAAAAATACAAAAATTAACCAGGCGTGGTAGTGCACACCTGTAGTCCCAGCTACTCAGGAGGCTGAGGAGGGAGGATCGCTTGAACCCCAGAGGCAGAGAATGCTGTGAGCTGAGATTGCGCCACGACATTCCAGCCTGGTTGGCACAGCAAGACCCTGTCTCAAAAAATAATAAAAATAAAAATAGCTGGGCATAGTGGTTCACGCCTGTAATCCCAGCACTTTGGCAGGCTGAGGTGGGTGGATCACCTGAGGAGTTCGAGACCAGCCTGTCCAACCAGTGAAATCCCATCTCTACTAAAAATACAAAAATTAACTGGGGGTGGTGGCAGGCGCCTGTAATCCCAGCTACTTGGGAGGCTGAGACAGGAGAATCACTTGAACCTGGGAGGCGGAGGATGAAGTGAGCCGAGATAGCATCACTGCACTGCAGCCTGGGCAACAGAGTGAGACTCCATCTCGAAAAAGAAAAACAAATTAGCTGGACATGGTGGCGGGCGCCTGTAGTCCCAGTTACTCAGGAGGCTGAGGCAGGAGAATTGCTTGAACCCGGGAAGCAGAGGTTACAGGGAGCTGAGATCGTGCCACTGCACTCCAGCCTGGGTGAAAGAGCGAGACTCTGTCTCAAAAAATAAAAAATAAAATATAAAAATGTTAAATAAAATAAAAAATAAATAATAAAAGTGTGTGGCACCTACTCTCACTCTCACTTGCTTCTGTTTTCACCATGTGACTTGCCTGATCCCCCTTTGCCTTATTCTTCACCAGAAACTGGGCAGATGCTAGCACCATGCTTCTAGAGGGCCTCCATAACTATGAGTCAATTAAACCTCTTCTCTTTTTCTTTTTTTTCTTTGAGATGGAGTCTCAATCTGTCACCCAGCCTGGAGTACAATGATGTGATCTTGGCTCACTGCAACCTCCATCTCCCAGGTTCAAGTGATTCTCCTGCCTGAACCTCCCGAGTAGCTGGGACTACAGGTGCCCGCCACCATGCCCAGTTAATTTTTTGTATTTTTAGTAGAGAAGGGGTTTCACCATGTTGGCCAGGCTGGTCTTGAACTCCTGACCTCAGGTGATCCACCCACTTCGGCCTCTCAAAATGCTGGGATTACAGGCATGAGCCACTGTGCCCAGCCTCTTTTTTTCTTTTTTTGAGACAGAGTTTTGCTTTTGTCACCCTGGCTGGAGTATAATTTTGGCTCACTTCAACCTCCGACTCCTGGATTCAAGCAATTTTCCTGCCTCAGCCTCCCGAGTAGCTGGTATTGCAGGCATGCGTCACCTCGCCCAGCTAATTTTTGTAATTTTAGTAGAGATGGGGTTTCACCATTTTGGCCAGGCTGGTCTTGAACTCCTGACCTCAGGTGATCTTCCAGCCTCAGCCTCCCAAAGTGCTGGGATTACAGATGTGAGCCACCAAGTCTGGCCTAAACCTTTTTTCTTTATAAATTACCCAGTGCCTGGTATTTCTTTGTAGCAATGCATGAACAACCTAATGTAGTCATCCTTGCCTACATCTTATAGTCTCTCTATTTAGGTCACTTCAGTTCAACAAACATGAAATATATTGAGTACCTACAGGCTCTGTGTCCTGTGTTGAGGGCTGGAGAACAGAAGTGACCTAGGGGCCACTCTGGCTTCTCACAGTCCGATTATGCTGACACAACGTGCTCAAAGGAAACTGGTTGTTGAATCAAACGTCACTCAGGAATCTCATCTAAAAGCTTAACTCACACAAGCACTATAACCTTTCTTTTTCCTTTTCTTTTTCTTTTTCTTTTTTTTTTTTTTTTTGAGACTGAGTCTCACTTTGTCACCCAGGCTGGAGTGCAGTGGTGTGATCTTGGCTCACTGCAAGCTCCGCCTCCTGGGTTCACACCATTCTCCTGCCTCAGCCTCCCAAGTAGCTAGAATTACAGGTGCTCGGCACCACGCTCGGCTAATTTTTGTATTTTTAGTAGAGACAGGGTTTCACCATGTTGGCCAGGCTGGTTTCAAACTCCTGACCTCAAGTGATCCACCCACTTCGGCCTCCTAAAGTGCTGGGATTACAGGTGTGAGTCACCATGCCCAGCTAAGCACCATAACCTTTCTTCATGCAAGCAACCCTTACAATTGAACATTTAGATGGTTTCCAGTTTTCATTATTAAAAACACTGCTCTGGCAAATCTACATCTTGGAGCACAGCTGTACTTATCAGATTCCTACAGATGAAATTACTGTGTCAAAGGGTAAGTGTATTTCCAAGCCTTTTTTTTTTTTTTGAGATGGAGTCTCGCTCTGTCGCCCAGGTTGGAGTGCAGTGGCGCGATCTCGGCTCACTGCAAGCTCCGCCTCCCGGGTTCACGCCATTCTCCCGCCTCAGCCTCCCGAGCAGCTGGGATTACAGGTGCCCACCACGCCCGGCTAATTTTTTGTATTTTCGGTAGAGATGGGGTTTCACCGTGTTAGCCAGGATGGTCTCAATCTCCTGACCTCGTGATCCGCCCACCTCAGCCTCCCAAAGTGCTGGGATTACAGGCGTGAGCCACCGCGCCTGGCCCCAAGTCTCTTTTTTCTTTTCTTTTTTTTTCTTTTTTCTTTTTTTTTTTTTGAGACGGAGTCTCGCTCTGTCGCCCAGGCTGGAGTGCAGTGGCCGGATCTCAGCTTACTGCAAGCTCCGCCTCCTGGGTTCACGCCATTCTCCTGCCTCAGCCTCCCAAGTAGCTGGGACTACAGGCGCCCACCACCTCGCCCGGCTAATTTTTTGTATTTTTTAGTAGAGACGGGGTTTCACCGTGTTAGCCAGGATGGTCTCGATCTCCTGACCTCGTGATCCGCCCATCTCGGCCTCCCAAAGTGCTGGGATTACAGGCTTGAGCCACCGCGCCCGGCCTCCAAGTTTCTTAAAACATATATTCAAATCACTTTCTAGAAAATTGTACTAATTCAGCCTCCCAGCAGCAGTGTATGAAAACACTAGGTCCTTCCCATGTTAGGTTAACTCTAAAGGTGGTTAACGAAACATCTGACAATTTGAGAGCTAAAAATGATTTTTTCATTTATTCATTCAAGAAGTATTTATGAGTGTCTTCTTTGTGCCATGCACTGTGCTGGGCAATGGAAATGTTATGGGGACAAGATATTTGGGGTCCCTGTCATCAGAGCCTCTGTCTAATGAAAAAGAAGGCAATTTAAGAGTTAACTATTGGCCAGGCATGGTGGCTCACAACCTGTAATCCCAGCACTTTGAGAGGCTGAGACAGATCACTTGAGGTAAGTAGTTCGAGACCAACATGATGAAACCCTGTGTCTACTAAAAATACAAAATTAGCCAGGCATGGTAGCACGGGCCTGTAGTCCCAGCTCCTTGGGAGGCTGAGGCATGAGATTCGCTTGAACCCCTCTGTGAGGTGGAGGTTACAATGAACCGAGATTGCACTACTGCACTCCAACCTGGGTAACAGAGTGAGACTCCATCTCCAAAAAAAAAAAAAAAAAGGAGGTAACTATTACTTTGAGGAATATAACAATGTAAGAACGGACTAATACAGTCATCCTTGCTCAGCTCTTGGAATCTCTCCATTCAGGTCACATCAGTTAAACAAAGATGAAATGTACTAAGTACCTACAGTGTGGGGCTCTGTGTCCTATGCCAAGGGCTGGAGAGCAGGAGTGACCTAGGGATCACTTGTGAAGGGCAAAAGGTAATAGGGTACTATTGGAAAAGTGACAAAAGGACTTAGCTACTGAGGGTATCTGGGACAGCATCTCTCTGGAAGAGCATTTAAGCAGGGATTAGGCAGGACGAAGTGGCTCACGCCTGTAATCCCAACACTTGAGGCCAAGGCGGGTGGATCACTTGAGATCAGGAGTTTGAGACCAGCATGGCCAATATGGTGAAACCTCGTCTCTACTAAATGTACAAAAATCAGCTGGATGTGGTGGTGGATGCCTGTAGTCCCAGCTACTTTGAGACTCTGTCTCAAAAAATAATAATAATAAAAAAAAGGAATCAATTAGCAAATTATAGGCCACTTGTGTTTCCTCATTTGTGCGTTGCCCTCATGTGTCCTTTGCTCATTTTTTTCTTAATTTTGTTTTTGAGGTGGAGTCTTGCTCTGTCACCCAGGCTGGAGTGCAGTGGCACCATCTTGACTCACTGCAAGCTCCGCCTCCCGGGTTCATGCCATTCTCCTGCCTCAGTCTCCCGAGTAGCTGCGACTACAGGTGCCCACCACCACGCCTGGCTAATTTTGTTTTTGTATTTTTAGTAGAGACGGGGTTTCACCGTGTTAACCAGGACGGTTTTGATCTTCTGACCTTGTAATCCGTCCGCTTCCGCCTCCCAAAGTGCTGTGATTACAGGCGTGAGCCACCGTGCCTGGCCTCATTCATTTTAATTAATGATAGCATTTTAAATGGGAGAACCATCAGAGATCATCTACCATGTTCACCTCCCTCTAGATGAAGAAAATTAGCCTTATTTTTTTTTTTTTACATCTTAAAAGACAGGACTGGAGCCGGGCGTGGTGGCAGGCGCCTGTAGTCCCAGCTACTTGGG
>NC_037678.1:19129528-19129701 GCF_003255815.1 Theropithecus gelada
GTAGCTGGGACTACAGGCGCCCGCCACCTCGCCCGGCTAGTTTTTTTGCATTTTTTAGTAGAGACGGGGTTTCACCGTGTTAGCCAGGATGGTCTCGATCTCCTGACCTCGTGATCCGCCCGTCTCGGCCTCCCAAAGTGCTGGGATTACAGGCTTGAGCCACCGCGCCCGGC
>NC_037678.1:19134685-19307350 GCF_003255815.1 Theropithecus gelada
TTTTTTTTTTTTTTTTTGAGACGGAGTCTCGCTCTGCCGCCCAGGCTGGAGTGCAGTGGCCGGATCTCTGCTCACTGCAAGCTCCGCCTCCCGGGTTCACGCCATTCTCCTGCCTCAGCCTTCCGAGTAGCTGGGACTACAGGCGCCCGCCACCGCGCCCGGCTAGTTTTTTGTATTTTTTAGTAGAGACGGGGTTTCACCATGTTAGCCAGGATGGTCTCGATCTCCTGACCTCGTGATCCGCCCGTCTCGGCCTCCCAAAGTGCTGGGATTACAGGCTTGAGCCACCGCGCCCGGCTCGGCTTGCGCATTATCTCAATTTTGTGCGTAGTAATTGTGCTAAAGGAATAGTTTTGTGGTCTCTAAACCGAAATGCCTGACCGCCAAGTGTCCACAGCGCGCCTCCATCAGGAAGACCTTCAGGCACTTCTGGACATTACCTCTTTCTCTGTAACATGTAGCTGATTTTCTTCAGTTAGACAGTCGGCTTTCACGTGTATGTGTGTGTGTGTGACCATGTTTCCTGCCCCCATGTCACCAGCAATACCTTGACTCTCTCTCCTTCAGGTAATCAGGCACAAAAAAGAAAATCCTGGGGGGTGGGCGTGGTGGTTAACGCCTCTAATCCTAGCACTTTGGGAGGCTGAGGCGGGGGGATCACTTGAGGTCAAGAGTTCCAGACCAGCCTGGCCAACATGGTGAAATATACTCTACTAAATATACAAAAATTAGCCGGGCATGGTAGCCCACGCCTGTAATCCCAGCTACTCTGGAGGCTGAGGCAGGAGAATTGCTTGAACATGGGAGGCAGAGGTTGCAGTGAGCTGAGATCGCACCACTGCACTCCAGCCTGGGCAACGAGAACTAAACTCCGTTTCAAAAAAAAAAAAAAAATCCTCCCAGGTTAAAGTATAGAAATACAAACAATTACATATGAGGACTTTTTTTTTCCTTTTTGTGCCTGATTAATGAAAAGAACGTTAAAGTCTCTGCTACTGACGCAGAGGCAGGAAACATGGCCGATGATAAACCGTGGCCCACTGGGTCCCTGTCGGGCCCTGAAGACCACGGCACGGAGGGGCTGAGAACTCAGACGGAGTGGGGAGGCAGGAACTGCTGAGCCTCTGCCTCCTGCAAGATCCTCGTGTAGCTGAAGGAGCTAGGCCTCCGTGTCAGGTGGAGGATTTGCCCACTTCTCCAAGTCATGAAGGAAATCCAATTGCTGAGAAAGAAAAGAGGTCCAAGGTGCTGGGGAAAGAACCTGGCTGTTGGAATCAGGGAGACCTGCGCTCAGTTTGGACCACATCCTTTACAAGTGCAGGCTTGGATGAACCCCCTAACTTTCCAGTTGGCTCACCTACAAACAGGGGGCAATGGCTGGGTATAGTGGCTCACATCTGTAATTCCAGCCCTGTGGGAGGTTGAGGCATGAGGATTGCTTGAGGCCAGGAGTTTGAAACCAGCCTGGGCAACACAGTGAGACTCTATCTCTACAAACATTTGTAAAAATGTTCTGGGCGTGGTGGCATACCGCAGAGTCCCGGCTACTCCAGAGGTGGAGGCAGGAGGATTACTTGAGTCCAAGACATTCCAGACTGCAGTGAGCTATGGTGACAGTACATGCCAACCCTAGTGACAGAGACCCTGTCTCTGAAAAAACAAAAGACAGGGGCAATGATCCTACCCTCAGAGAAAGGCTGTGGGGGTTAAATGAACCTCTGGCACTGTTCTCCCAAAGCCAAACTATCAGCAAGGGCAGACCTTGAACTTGAATTTGTGTCTGTCTGGCTCCAAACCAACTCCGTTCATGCTTGAAGTATCATGATTGTTCAAGGAATGGTCTTGTTGCTTTTGTTATTAAGAAGCCCAACAGCCCAACATTGAAGAGAGCAAAGGAAGTGTGTTGGCTTCACATGCATTCTAAGCAAGACTGATAAAGGCTAAAGGCAAGTGGGGCAGAAACTGGGGTGCCTCATTCCTGTGTTTCCCTCCATCGCCTCCTCCCATCAGGTCCTCAATAAAGCCTGGCAGCCTGGATTTGTGCTGAAAGCCCTTGGAGCAGGCAGAGGTACCCACACAGCCCTGCTATTCAGCATGCTTTGGGCCTTCCTCTCCCTTCCCTATCTGTTCTTTCCTCAGTTTCCACAGCAGGAAAATGAGAATCATCAGAGTAAGTGCCTCAGTGTTGTTGTGAGGATTCCAGAGGGTAAACCAAGGAGTGGTCTCAGCACCATGGCTGGCACAGTTAGTGCTTAACAAATTTGTTATTGTTATTATTATTATTTTGAGACAGAGTCTCACTCTGTTGCCCGGGCTGGAGTGCAGTGGCGTGATCTCCTCTCACTGCAACCTCCGCCTCCTGGGTTCAAGAGATTCTCCTGCCTCAGTCTCCCGAGTAGCTGGGATTACAGGTGTGTGCCAGCACGCCCGGCTAATTTTTGTATTTTTAGTAAACACAGGGTTTCACCATGTTGGTCAGACTGGTCTCGAACTCCTGACCTTGTGATCCACCCACCTCAGCCTTCCAAAGTGCCAGGATTACAGGCGTGAGCCACTGCGCCCTATTATTATTATTTGTTGTTGTTGTTTTTGAGATGGAGTCTTGCTCTTGTTGCCCAGGCTGGAGTACAGTAGCATGATCTCAGGTCACTGCAACGTCTGCCTCCAGGGTTCAAGCGATTCTCCTGCCTCAGCCTCCTGAGTAGCTGGGATTATAGGCACGTGCTACGACGCCCAGCTAATTTTTTGTATTTTTAGTGGAGACGGAGTTTCATCATATTGGCCAGGATGGTCTCTGACCTCAGGTGATCCACCCGCCTCAGCCTCCCAAAGTGCAGGGATTACAGGTGTGAGCCACCTGGCCAAATTTGTTATTATTATTAATGCCCTGTCCCTGCCCTTGGGGAACTGCGAAACGTGTTGGGAAAAAGAATACTTTTTTGTCAGATGTGGTGGCTCAAGCACTTTGGGAGGCCGAGGTGGGTGGATCACTTGAGGTCAGGAGTTTGAGGCCAGCCTGACTAACATAGTGAAACCCTGTCTGTACTAAAATATACAAAATTAGCTGGGCTTGGTGGTGTATGCCTGTAATCCCAGCTACTCGGGAGGCTGAGGCAGGAGAATCGCTTGAACCTGGGAGGCAGAGGTTGCAGTGAGCCGAGATCGTGCCACTGCACTCCAGCCTGGGCAACAAGAGCAAAACTCCGTATCAAAAAACAAACAAACAAACAAACAAAATCTTTTTAATGACATAATTTTATAAAGCAGTGTGTAAAATAAGACCCAATAATTAAAAAACAAAAAAAACCAAAAACACCCCAGAAATATACATATGTAGAAAAAGACCAGAAGAAAATGTTGGCAGCACTTGACTCTTGGTGGTGAAATTACAGATCTTTATTTGATTTTTCTTCTTTGTGCTTTTGTGTATTTTCTACATTTTCCACAATGCACATAGCACTTTTACAATCAGGGAAAAACAATAACAATAAAAAAATGCAACGTAAATCCTGAGAGGAGCTATCACCTGCATTTGGGCTCTTGGGGGGATGGTCCAGGGGAAGTGGATTTAGCACAGCCTGGAAGATTGGGAGAATGTGAACTAGGGAGGGGAGCCAGGTGAAGCCTTTTTGTTCCTTGGTTTTTGTCTGTCTCCTCTAGACTACGGGTTCCTTGAGGGCAGGATCTGTGGTCTGGCTTGTTCACTGCTGTATCCCTAGCATCTTACAAAACAAAAGCCTGGTGCTTAGTAGGTAATCAGTAAATACAAATCTAGTGAATGAATACATGACCTTGACAGCTCTGCTTAGCCTAGGAGACAAGGATGTTCTCAGTTCGCTGTCCAGCTGGTCTGCTGCCAAAACTGAGGTGCACGGTTTCCATGGCAACAGAAGAGGGCCCGACAGGCCAGCAGCAGGAGGCAGATGCAGGGATTGTGAGCTCTGCATGTTTTCAAGGTGTGGCCTAGAAATCAGGAACATGGCAGTAGGTTCTTTCAACAGATGTTGAGAGAAAAAAAGCTTCATAAATACGGCTCAGTTGTTCACCAGGCAGGTTTGTCAAGTCAATCAATGAAAAACTCGGGCAAGTAGTCGAGGTCTTTAAAGGTGACATGGGAGGCTCTTAGTGTTTGAAAGGCTAGGAACTCAGGAAAGTTTGGTTTTAGTCTAAACTCTGACTAAGGGTGTGACCTTGGGCAAATTACTTAACCTCTCTGGGCCTCATTCATAAAATGAGGTTTGACCAGCACTAAAATTATTTATAAAAAGACATGTGTGGTAGGAATGTAAAATGGTGGAGTCACTGTGGAAGAGCCTGGTGGTTCTTCAGTAAGTTATACATAGGATTACCCAGCAATTCCACTCCTAGGTATACACCCAAGAGAACTGAAGATAGGCACTCAAATAAATACTTGTGCACAAATGTTCATAGTTGCACTATCCATAATAACTAAAAGGCATCAATGGATGAATGGATAAAGGCAGTATATCCATACAATGGCGTATCATTCAGCCAGTCATAAAAAGGAATGAAGTATTTATACATAATACAACATGAATGAACCTTGAAAACACTACGTTAACTGAAAGAAGCCAGACCCAAAAGGTCACATACAGTATTGTATAATTCCATCTAAATAAAATATCCAGGCGGGGCATGGTGGCTTATGTGTATAATCCCAGCACTTTGGGAGGCTGAGGTGGGCAAATCACCTGAGGTCAGGAGTTCAAGACTAGTCTGGCCAACATGGCAAAACCCCGTCGCTACTGAAAATACAAAAATTAGCTGGGCATGGTGGCGTGAGTCTGTAATCCCAGCTACCTGGGAGACTGAGGCAGGAGAATCGCTTGAACCCAGGAGGCAGAGGTTGTAGCGAGCCGAGATTGCACCACTGCACTCCAGCCTGGGTGACCGAGTGAGACTTTGTCTCAAAAAGATAAAAAATAAATAAATAAATAAAATATCCAGAATAGGTAAATCCATAGAGACAGAATGCAGATTGGTGGTTGCCAGGGGATAGAGGGAGAAGGGAATGGAAAGTGACTTATTAATGTGTATGGAGTTTTCTTTTGGGATGATAAAAATGTTTTGCAACTCGACACAGGTGCTGGTTGCACAACATTGTAAATCTACTAGGTGCTAGTCAATTATACACTTTAAAATTGTTAATTTTATGTCATGTAAATGTTACATCAAAAAAAAAAAAAGACATGTTCTGCAAGCATGCCTTTTCGCCTGAAGTTACATAATGGATTCCTGGGAGCCTGAGAGATGGGCAAGACTGAGAGTAATGGATGAAGTGGAGAGGTTACTCCCACCCCCACAATCACACTGCCAAGGTGACATTTGGATAAAAGCTCCCAGGTGGGATCAGAACGGCATCTGGACTGTCTCTGGCCACTTCCCCAAGGTAGGATCCCGGGCCACCCTGGCTCCTTGACCCTCAAGCTGCCTATCTGCAAAACAGGGCTGATGCATGTTCCCTGTTTTCCTTAGAGGACCATGGATGAGGGTCCTGAGAGCACCCTATGAACCCACCTTCACAGGGTGAACCCGTTGGATGGGGCCAGTCATGGCACCCTGTTTTCTAAGTATAGCAGGCAGAGAGTCAGTTCCTGGTTCAAGTGGAGCCATGGAAGGGTGACAGGTTTCCGAAGCCACTGGTGACAAAGGGGTAGTTTTACCAGTTTGAATCCTGGCTCCATCACTATCTGTGTGGCCTTGGGCAGGTTACTCCTTACCCAGTTCCAATGGTAGAATGGGAATATCTACACCTACTACGGAGAGACGATGTGTGTATACACTGGACACTCAGAGCAAACCCTTCTTTATCTCTCTCTCTTTTTTTTTTTTTTTTTTTTTTTAAGACAGTTTCGCTCTTGTTGCCCAGACTGGAGTGCAATGACGCGATCTCGGCTCGCCGCAACCTCCGCCTCCCGGGTTCCAGTGATTCTCCTGACTCAACCTCCCGAGTAGCTAGGATTATAGGCATGTGCCACCACGCCCGGCTGATTTTTTATTTTTAGTAGAGACGGGGTTTCTCCATGTTGGTCAGACTGGTCTCGAACTCCCGACCTCAGGTGCTCCGCCCACCTCAGCCTCCCAAAGTGCTGGGATTACAGGCGTGAGCCGCCGCGCCCGGACCCTTTCCCAGCAGCTCTCTCAAAAATAAAACGTGCCAGTTCCCAAAATCCGCCCAAGAAAGCTGTGGCTCAGAGAAGGAGTCACTAGCCCAAGGTGACAGTGAGTCTGGGCTTAGGACACAGAACTCCTGGCTTCATGTCCAGGGAACTTTCTTCAAGCCTCTAAGGCTCATTCATTCTCTCCAACAGAGTTTGGCATATACTATGCCCTAGAGCGGAGGTGTGCAAGACAGGTGCTGCTGTCCCCGTGTATAGGTTAAGGAACAGTCAGTTTAACTGAATCTCAGGGAGGCCAAGTGACTAAGCACCGGGACACAAAACCAGAAGGTAGATGTCTCGATTTTGAACTCGGATCAAACGCCAGGGCAACGCCCGGAAGCCTCAGGGCGCGCGTGGCTGGGCGCGAGCTCGGCGCGTAGCGGTGGGAATCCCGAGCGGAGTTGGAAGCCGGGCCCGTTCATTTGCATGCTAATACCCAGAATGCTTTTCCCCCGCACACCGCTTCTCTTAATGGAAGCGCTCAGTTTGGAACCGTGGAAAGTTTGGAACACATACTTCGCTCCCTCTTTGCAACTGTGGGAACTTCCCGCCCGCACACGCGGCGCCTGCTGCCTGGGGCTCTGCGCCAGGCGGCCGCCAGCGCTTCCTGGGAAGGCAAACCTTGGTGTACAACTCTAGCGCGGTAGCATCCCCGGGCGGGCCGGGGACAAAGCGCCGAGGCCTGGCGGCAGGGCCCATAACCAGAACACCCGGCGTCTCACAGGGCTGCGGGCGCTGGGGATGCTCCCGGCTTGGAGAGGCCCGAGAGTGTCCCCGACTCCTCCGGCACCCCCACTTCCCCGAGAACTGCTGGGGCTTCCGGGGGTCCCTGCCCCGTCCTTCGCCCTCATATTGTCGCCTCCCGGAGCTGGTGACTTCACGCTCCCCGGGGACAAAGCTCTGCGTGCTGGGTTTGGGAGAGAAGCTGGACGCTGGCCTCATCTCCCCAGCTCTTCCGGGCGCGCAGCCCATCAGTTCGGTCCATGTACCGGGTGCAGAAGGAGCTCCGGAGGTTCGGCCTGTCTCCGGCCAGGACCCCGGGCCCTCTCTGGTGTTTGAAGCAGGGAGGCGGTCGCAGGCGACTTCTGGGGATTTCGCGCATGAAAGCGGGGCTCCGAAGGGTGGACGACGCCCGCTCGACCTGCGAGTGCGCATCGCAAGCTGGGGGGCCCGGATCCGCACCCCTCAGTTCCTGCCCCCCCAACCCTGCTAGCCGCCACTCTCAGCGGGCAGGGGAGGGGCAGCGGGAGCTGGTTTGCTGGCTCGGCGCTTCGTTTGCATTGGTCCGGGGGGGCTGAGACTGCAGCCCCCGGCCCCGCGGGCGGGGTGGGGAGGCGGGGGCCGGACGGCGGCTCAGGCTGCTCTAGCATTGGCGGATCTGGGGAATGGGGAGGGGGGGCAGGAAGCGGGGGGAGCAGAGCTGCGGGGGGGGGTGTATAAATAGGGAAGGGGGGACGTGCATCCTCGGCTTGGTGAGGGGGGGGCGCTCGGCACAAAGAAAGTGGAAAGTTTGCAGCGCGAGGCGGCCCGGACTAGGCATCCGGGCGCGCACGTGCAAGGCCGGGGGCGCCAGGGGCCCCCCACTCTGAGCTCGCCGTTTCTTTTTTTTCTGCAAGCGAGAGGGGGGGGTGTTGTTGGTATCGCCCCCTCCTTCTCCTCCCCCCAGGGGTGAAAGTGCAAGAGGAAGTGCAGCCGCTGCCATCTTTCCTCCGCTCCGAACACACGGAGCCCGGGGCCGCAACGCCGCCGCTCCGCCGCCGCCTTCTCCCGGCCCGGGGAAGGGCCTACTCTGCCGCCGCCGCCGCCGCCCGCCCGCTCCAGCCGCCGCCGCCGCCACCGCCCTCCAGGCTCCGGGACCCGGCCCGCGCCACCGCCCCCGTGCGCGCCCCGCCGCCGCCGCCGCCTTCGCCTTTTGTTTCCTCCGCTCCGGCGCCCCCGCCCCGGCTCGCGCTTTGCAGGGGACGCAGCGCGCGCCCCCAGCGGGCCCGGGAAAAGCCGCGGCGCGCGCGCGCGCCTGCGCGGCGGACCCCCTCCTTCTCCTCCCCGCGTGCGCGTGCCCCTCTTGGCTGCGCGCCGGCGCCGCCTGGCGGGCGGGAGGGGAGGTGGCAGGCGCGTTTGCAGGAGGGGCGCACCTCTTCGCTCGCGCACCCCCCCGGAAGGTAGACCGGGAAGGGGAGGCGGGCGGGCGGAGAGGAGAGAGCGGCGCGCAGTCCAGCGAGGGCGGGGGTTGGCTATGTGGGGGATGGTGGTGCACCCCGCAGTCTAGACAGTCCGATCCGGGCTGGGGGCGTGTACGCTTGGCGCACCTGCGAGACTACAGAGCCCCGGGCCGGCACGTGTGGGGAGTGTGGACACGTCTGTTGTGCCCCGCTTCTCGCTGCCTAGGGGAAGGGAGGGGGCGGGCAGGTGCGGCGGCCGGGCTAGTGGGAGGGGGCGGCGGCCATGGAGCGGGTGAACGACGCTTCCTGCGGCCCGTCTGGCTGCTACACGTACCAGGTGAGCAGACACAGCACGGAGATGCTGCACAACCTGAACCAGCAGCGCAAGAACGGCGGGCGCTTCTGCGACGTGCTCCTGCGGGTAGGCGACGAGAGCTTCCCAGCGCACCGCGCCGTGCTGGCCGCCTGCAGCGAGTACTTTGAATCGGTGTTCAGCGCCCAGTTGGGCGACAGCGGAGCTGCGGACGGGGGTCCGGCCGATGTAGGGGGCGCGACGGCAGCCCCAGGCGGCGGGGCCGGGGGCAGCCGGGAGCTGGAGATGCACACTATCAGCTCCAAGGTATTTGGGGACATTCTGGACTTCGCCTACACTTCCCGCATCGTGGTGCGACTGGAGAGCTTTCCCGAACTCATGACGGCCGCCAAGTTCCTGCTGATGAGGTCGGTTATCGAGATCTGCCAGGAAGTCATCAAACAGTCCAACGTACAGATCCTGGTACCCCCTGCCCGCGCCGATATAATGCTCTTTCGCCCCCCTGGGACCTCGGACTTGGGCTTCCCTTTGGACATGACCAACGGGGCAGCCTTGGCAGCCAACAGCAATGGCATCGCGGGCAGCATGCAGCCAGAGGAGGAGGCAGCTCGGGCGGCTGGTGCAGCCATTGCAGGCCAAGCCTCCTTGCCTGTGTTACCTGGGGTGGACCGCTTGCCCATGGTGGCTGGACCCCTATCCCCACAACTGCTGACTTCCCCATTCCCCAATGTGGCATCCAGTGCCCCTCCCCTGACTGGCAAGCGAGGCCGGGGCCGCCCAAGGAAGGCCAACCTGCTGGACTCAATGTTTGGGTCCCCAGGGGGCCTGAGGGAGGCCGGCATCCTTCCATGCGGTCTGTGTGGGAAGGTGTTCACTGATGCCAACCGGCTCCGGCAGCATGAGGCCCAGCACGGTGTCACCAGCCTCCAGCTGGGCTACATCGACCTTCCTCCTCCGAGGCTGGGTGAGAATGGGCTACCCATCTCTGAAGACCCCGACGGCCCCCGAAAGAGGAGCCGGACCAGGAAGCAGGTGGCTTGTGAGATCTGCGGCAAGATCTTCCGTGATGTGTATCATCTCAACCGGCACAAGCTGTCCCACTCTGGGGAGAAGCCCTATTCCTGCCCTGTGTGTGGGCTGCGGTTCAAGAGAAAAGACCGCATGTCCTACCATGTGCGGTCCCATGATGGGTCCGTGGGCAAGCCTTACATCTGCCAGAGCTGTGGGAAAGGCTTCTCCAGGTGAGGAAAGGCCCCCTCTTCCTCCCCTGCTCCGCTGCCACACGTATCTTAGTCCTGAAAAGGCCCCTGCCAAGATCCGGGGCGGTGGCATTTGTGGGGGTCACTTGACCTTATAGAGTCATGCCAGGTTTGGGAGAGTGTTTTAAGGGCCCTTATTTTGAGATGGTATGCCTGAGACCTGCTTTCTGTTCCCTCAGGGAAGTTCTTTGACGCTAAGTGTGCCCTACTGTCTCTCCTCCTGGGGCGGGATTCCTCAGGCCAGAGCCACTGGACCTCACCATTCTTCTCCCTGGGCTCCCTTTGTGTTTCCGGCACCAGGCGTGGGGCCCCCTCTGGGGGCGGGAGACTGGGCTCCTCCAGCGACTTCCCCGCTTGAATGGCTGCCGAGGGAGGGACTGGAACAAGTGCATCTGGGACTCCCTACACTCCTGAGGCACCAGATTCCCCAACACAGAACGCTGGCCTTGCTGATCAGTAGACTCCAGCTGTGCCTCTCAGACCACCCTGGGATCATGGGACACAGAGCTGGGCACCCAGAGCTGCTGCTTAACACCAAAAGCTTTGATCTGCTCTGACTTGGTAGCTCTAGAGCCTAACCCACAGAGCCCCTTTATGTTCTCAGGACAGAAAGGAATGGGGCAGGATCTTTATGTAGGTTTACTTTCCAGTGAGCGTGTTGGGGGAACTGAGGACTTGTCTGGGAGCAGAGGGTGGTTTTGTTTTTCTTCTAAAAGGCTGGTTTTAACCTGGATTGGAGGACCTTGTGTGTGTGAACACAGGGATGGAGAACTCCCTCAGAGGGCCCCAACTGGGAACCAGTCTTACCGGTCAGGCAGCCCCTGCCCACCTGCTCAGGCGGGCATCTGGCTTACCAGCCCAGCTGGGGACTTAAGGCTCCACTGTTGGCCTCTGGGGACTGAATTCCATCCGGGTGGCATTCATTGGCTGCCCGTGGCGGGAGAGGCTGGGGGAGGGGATTGCTGAGTTTCTAAGGGGCTTTAGTCTGGACAATGAATCACACATACCCCCTCCTCTGGAAAGGCTGCAGTGAGGCAGCTCTGTTTCATTCTACTGCCACCGCCTCTGGTCCTAGAAAACATTGAGTTTCTGGTAGGGGGGAATTGAGGGGGTGGGGAGGGAAGATCAGAGACAAATGCCCACTTCCCTTCCCCCTCCAGAGAAAACCAGGGCAGAGAGGCTTGGGCCTGTGGAGCCAGAGCTGGGTGGTGACATTGTCTTTGTCATGCTGGGGTGGAGGAGAGGGAGTCCTCTCCAGCAGTGTGTGTGTGTGTGTGTGTGTGTGTGTGTACACACGTATGTATGTGTGCCTGTGTGGTGGGGTTTGGCCAAGTTTCTAAAGTCCCTCTTGGTTCTCTCTTTTCCAGGCCTGATCACTTGAATGGACATATCAAGCAGGTGCACACTTCTGAACGGCCTCACAAGTGTCAGGTAGGGGCTGGGCCAGGGCAGAGATGGGCTGAAGGAGATGTTGCTGTTCTCACGGTCGCAGCCATGAACCAGCTGCTGCGTGTGCCGGGGGCCCGGCTGACTGCCCACCGCTTTGCACACCTCCCCTCTGTTCCTCCACCCTCCCTCTGCTCTCCTCCTTTGTTCTTCCCCCAGGCCCCCTTCCCCCACAGCTGATGTTCCTCCTTCCTGGTTGCTTGGTCCTGGTTCCCACCCCGTCTTTGCCTTCACTCTGTTGCTTGGCTTTCCTCTCCTGGTGTTTGCCGGCTCCTTGGATAGTGGAACGATCGCACAGATGTTGTGTTGGGAGACCCAGCCCTGTGCTGGGCCTGGCTTTGGTTTCCAGCAGTTTGTAGGGACTGCAGGTTTTTTAAAAAGGGCTCCTGGTGGTCCAGCCAACCACTCTTCCCCTTTTCTGACCTCAGTTAGAGCTCCTCCCGGGTCCCCTCAGCTTAGGGCACAAGGCAGTGGGGGAGGTAGGAGGTAGGGAGTGGGTGGTCCTCTCCCCCACACTGGCTCCTGTTTAACCCACCCTGAGCCAGGGTTTCTGGAGGACTGGAGAGCAAAGTGGGCTCCTCTTCTTTGAGCTCTTTGCAAAGTAGCAAGTAGGGAAAGCTAAACCAGATAGATTCTCACCCTTGGTTTACCTGCTTGAACAATATTTGGGGTCCCTGCTGGTGCCCAGAAGACTGAGTTTCCTCTCCTGGACACTGAGCATTCTTGTCTGGATAGCGAACACATTTCTGTCTTTTCCTTGGTTATCTCCCCTCTCCCGTGCCAAGTTCCCACCAAGTGAGGGTGAGCCATGATTGTGGGGTGTGCATTGCAGCCTCTGATAGGATAACCTGCTTCTCCTTATCCTGTTGGTGGCAAGGGGAGAGGGTTCAGGGAGACCAGCAGGGAGGGATGAATGCTGTAAGTAGGGCAGAGCCCCTGGGGGCCAGGTGTGGACGATGTTCACAGGTGCTGGGCTAGGCAGTTTCCTGGAGGATGGCCCAGGGCGGGCCTGTGGGGATCTGTCTTTGCCTTGCTGCCTTCTCTCTCTCTGTTTCTCTCATCACAGAGCACATTCTGACTCAGGTAGTGTGCTGAGTAGCCCGGGCAGAGTAGGAGGAGCCCAGAGGGCAGTGGGGGCAAGCCCGGTGGCCTGGGGGGGTAACCTGCACTCTCTGCCCTTTTTCCAGGTGTGGGTTGGGAGCAGCAGCGGCCTGCCGCCCCTGGAACCTCTTCCTAGCGACCTGCCATCATGGGACTTTGCCCAGCCTGCTTTGTGGAGGTCGTCCCATTCGGTTCCTGACACCGCCTTTTCCCTTTCTCTAAAAAAATCATTCCCAGCCCTTGAAAACCTGGGCCCAGCACACTCCAGCAACGCTCTCTTCTGCCCAGCCCCGCCGGGATATCTGAGGCAGGGCTGGACCACCCCAGAGGGCAGCAGGGCCTTTACCCAGTGGCCTGTTGGCTAGCCTGGGCCTCCCTGGAGAGGGTTGCCAGTGGAGGGGAACAGGAGTGGCAGTTGGCCTGAGATCCCTGCTTTTGGGAGAGACTAGCAGGGTGGTTCCTGCCCACCATGCCCAGCTCCTCCCTGGGTGACTTGTTCCATCTCAGAGCCCCTAAATGGGGGTAGTAAGGAGCACCTTTCTGGAACCCCCTATAGCATCCAAGTTTCTTTCTGGGCTCTCTTGCCTTTTCCCCCCTTTCACAGATGGCACCCCTGGGCATCTCTCCTTGCCTAGGTGATTTTGGAGGTTGGTGCCTTCCTGGGAACTAGCCACCAGCTTATCTGCTTCCCCTCCCCTGGCATCACTTCCCGTAGGCCTGGGGTTTCTAGACTGGGGTCCGGCCACCCCTTTCCCCAATCCGGGAGTGAGTCGGCCTCCAGAGAAGACTGGCACAGTTCCAGCTAGAGTCAACCCATGCTGCCTTCTGCCCTTCCCACTCAGATCTAGATCCTGCTTTCATTTCTGGCTAGTGAAGTAGACTTTTGTGTTTTTGAGGTTTATTAGCAGGTCTGCTCAGGAACCAAACCAATGAGTAGTTTTCTATTGGGCTATCCCAGTATATGGCTTTGGGGGCTGAAAAAGCAGATGTAGACCCCCTCCCTTGGATCCCATTGGTGTGCCCTTTAGCACCCTGCAGACTCTGCGGGGTGAATAGGAGTGATGATAAAATTTTTCATTCTAACATTTGAGGCTTTGTGTGTTTTGTCCTTGGTCTGTGTCATAACACTGACATCACTGTCCCTTGGTGTACAAATGTGCTCCTGCCCTGCCCCTCCAACATACACTCTCACAGACCTGCTGGCCCCTCCTCCAGCCCCATAGCCACAACTCCCCTAACAGGGACCCAGCAGGTGAAGACATGCTGGCTCTCGTGCTCTGGGCTGGCCAGCGAGGTGTGCCTGGGCTTGGTTAAACAGCAGGGGCATCTGTTGGCATGGTGTGGGGGTGCTGAAAACATCAGAGGTGAAGAGACAGCTCTCTGGGAGTTCGTTCCTTGGGTCCCCCACTGGCTAGGCACAGTCCCTATTGCTCATCCCCTCCTGATGCCAGAGAGAGTGAAAGAGGCCAATTACAAGAGACTAGTGCCATAGCTTAAGTAGAAAGGCCATCTGAATGTAGGGACAGGAAGCCTCAGGCTTGACAGTGGCATGTCTCCTTGGGGCTTGGCCTGAGTGTTCTTAACTGGCCCAGATGCCCCAAGTACTGCTGGATATATGAGCTTAGTGGGCTGGGCCATTTCCCCCACGTGGAGTTCAACCTGAAGCTGAGAGGCTGGAGCAGCTCAGACCTCCCTAGCTTCCACAGGCTCCACTTCTTGGGGGCTGGTTAGAGAAGGAATGCGTTGAGATGGGCATATGCTTGAGAAGAAGGGGGCCAAAGAGCCCAGGGAGCTGAACTTTCTTTTTTTTTTTTGAGACGGAGTCTCGCTCTGTCACCCAGGCTAGAGTGTGGTGGCCGGATCTCTGCTCACTGCAAGCTCCGCTCCCGGGTTTACGCCATTCTCCTGGCTCAGCCTCCCGAGTAGCTGGGACTACAGGCGCTCGCCACCTCGCCCGGCTAGTTTTTTGTACTTTTTAGTAGAGACGGGGGTTTCACCGTGTTAGCCAGGATGGTCTCGATCTCCTCACCTCGTGATCCGCCTGTCTCGGCCTCCCAAAGTGCTGGGATTACAGGCTTGAGCCACCGCGCCCGGCCGGGAGCTGAACTTTCACGCATTGCCTTTAAGGGTTTTCCAGTGCTGTGGGAGAAGGCTGCTCGAGACTACCCCTGAGGCTGCCTGAGTTCAAGGGCCACCAAGGGTAGGGGTGTGCACTAGTGCCCTTGGTACCATTTGGGCCCCATTCCCAAGCTGCTCAATCCTTAGGAAGAAAAGCTTCAGGAAGTCTGGGAAGGGATCAGGACTGGGGCTCAGCGTTGAGTGGTGATGACCAACACTCAGGGTGCCTGGGCCAGGACCTGGCAGGCATGGCCCTTAACTACAGCAGGCTGTCTAAGCACAGGGCTGTGGGCCAGGCAGCTCTTCTGAGTGCCACAGGCAGTCACAGCATTCTGCCTCTGGCTCGCTCTCTTCCCATCAGCGTCCCTCTGTCTTCTCCCTGTCTCTAGGACAAAGAATGCTCTTCTCCTGACACCCAGCATGGAAGTTCTGGATGTTCCCTTTGAGATCTGTCTCCCTCCGCCCCTTCTCTCCTGGGTTGTGTGACCAGGCTCTTTCATGTTCTGTGTTGTCTGAACTTCTGCTGTGCCTAGACTCTGGAGTTTCACAGGCTCCCCAGAAAACCTGGGGACTGCAGCCACAGAGGGTCAATCCTGGCACAGAGAAGCCAACAATCTCTTCAGCTTGGCTTTGAACACAGGGAAAGCTTTTGTCATGTTTTTGTTTCTTCCCCCAGCAGCAGATTTACATTCCTAATTCTGTTTGCTCAGGCGAAAGTTAGCTTTCATTCCTTGAGAGATAATCAATGGAGGACAGGGTGGGGGGAGCCAGCCCAGTCTGGGATTTTAATTTTGCTTAGCTAATCCCCAAATGGATAAGCGACTTGTGGATAATTGAAGTTTGGCTGTCCATCATCTTTAGGTAGCAAAGCATGACAGGCAAAGCCTTTAGAGGACAGATCTTAAAAAAAGGTTGGTAAGAGAAACAAGGCATCTCTTGCCTATCCATGTTGTGGCTCCCTCTCCTAGGGACTGTGGAAGACAAAATCCTGAATGTGCTTTCGAGTAGCTGGGACTACAGGCACCCACCACCATGCCCGGCTAATTTTTTTGTATTTTTAGTAGAGATAGGGTTTCACCATATTGGCCAGGCTGGTCTCAACCTTCTGACCTTGTGATCCACCCGCCTCAGCCTCCCAAAGTGTTAGGATTACAGGCGTGAGCCGCTGCGCATGGCCTCAGCCCTGTTTTCTTACACCTGATCCATGTTGGTTCCTTTGAGCTCTGAGGCTTAGAACACACCCTCTCTCACTGTTGGAGGGGGTGGTCTTTGGGTCGCTGCCTGGCAAAGCTGGGTCTTGTCCCCAAATAAACCAACAGGTGCACCTCTCTTTTCTGGGGGTGTTTATGCAGCCCCTGCCCCAGTTTAGAGACTGCTGGGCTGTGTAGAGGTTTGGAGTTTTTTTTCTCCTACTGTGGCCTGTCACTGGGTCATGAGGTCCATGGCTGAGGTGGGGCCCACCTGTAGCCGTGAGAGCAAGCATCCATGGTGCTTTCTGACTTACCTACATGCTGGAATTTCCTTGCACACATCTCTTCACCTTTCCCTTTTGGGGGTCCTGGCTGCCAAGTACTGTACACTGTGTTATAAAGTATGAGCACCTTTCACTCAGCAGAAGCTCCCTCTCCTGAATCTGGAGATGATAAGAGCACAGGCTGTGGGACTGGTTCTTAGTCCAGCTGTCTCATCCTCTCAGGGCCTCCACTGGCCCAGCTGTAAACTGGGAGGGATCAGAATCCCCTGGGGTGGCCAGGAGGATTGGTAAAGTACTGGCCTGGGTGTGGTGGGGGTGGGTGTGCTAGACTTTCTTTAATAGCTGAGTCTAGTGTTTTAAGCAAGTTCATCTTCTAAAGTTAGTTTCCTCATTTATGATATGAATACACTGAAATATAAAACAGATAAAAGCAGTATTTCATTGCTACAAATTCAGTTCAAATGTATAATATTTACTTAAAAAGATAATGACATAAGAGCTAGGTAGGCTGTGCTAACATACACAGATATTTGGAACTGGGATAGTAAACAGTGGTGTCTTCTACCTTGACGGCATTGCATGCGTTTGTTTCTTGCTATGGTTGTACAGTAAAGAGATAGTTAGATGTCTGTATGTGGTGATAGTGTTCAGACACTTACCTTGAGCTCTCAGGTTCTCAGGATGTGCTTCTGTTAAAGAGAGATGGTAGAGGCAGTTCCGTTCTAGCACAAGGTAATGGGGTGGTCTTCAGTGGGTTACCATTTGATCCGTAACACATTTAAAGGTGAATGTTGCTTTCTCTTACAGTTCTAAAACAGTAAACACACACACAGAAAAAAGAACTGAGTCAAAATTGACTAGAACCCATTAAACACCTCCCTGGAACCAAAATACCTTGAAAGCCAACGGATTCAGCTCTTCTCAGGGCTTTCCCAATATTCTGTGACCCCCACAGCTGGAATGCCTTTGCAAGCTCCAGCTGAGGAAGGGATGTTGTGAGGAGACTGATCACTGGTACTCAGTCAGGTCCTCAGGTACAGGAAATTACAGGAAATGCCTGCCAACCTGGTCCTCCTTCCAGGGTACTGGTTCTGACCTTCAGCTCCTGACTCATCCGACCCGGGGGCCGGGCTGTGAGTTGGTGCTCAGCTCACACCACAGCTTTCCAAAGCCATGCTCTCTTGGAGGGTAATCACACAGCTTGCCTCAGAGGGCTGCCATCAGGATGGGTTGCATGAGATAAGTGCCTCTAAAAGGGTGAGCACCGTGCCTGCCTGGCTCACAATCAATACAGGGTAGTATCATCATCCTTGCTATCACCAGCACTTCCCCAGCCTAACGTTTCACAAATGCTTTTTTTTTTTTTTTTTAGACGGAGTCTCGCTCTGTCGCCCAGGGTAGAGTGCAGTGGTGCAATCTCGGCTCACTGCAAGCTCTGCCTCCTGGGTTTATGCCATTCTCCCGCCTCAGCCTCCCGAGTAGCTGGGACTACAGGCACCCGCCACCTCGCCCGGCTAATTTTTTTGTATTTTTAGTAGAGATGGGGTTTCAGTGTGTTAGCCAAGATGATCTTGATCTTCTGACTTCGTGATCCGTCTGCCTCAGCCTCCCAAAGTGCTGGGATTACAGGTGTGAGCCACTGTGCCCAGCTTTTTTTTTTTGAGATGGAGTGTTGCTCTGTCGCCCAGGCTGGAGTGCAGTGGCGCGATCTCGGCTCACTGCAAGCTCCGCCTCCCGGGTTTACACAATTCTCCTGCCTCAGACTCCTGAGTAGCTGGGACTACAGGCGCCCGCCACCTCGCCCGGTTAGTTTTTCGTATTTTTTAGTAGAGACGGGGTTTCACCGTGTTAGCCAGGATGGTCTCGATCTCCTGACCTCGTGATCCGCCCGTCTCGGCCTCCCAAAGTGCCGGGATTACAGGCTTGAGCTACCGTGCCCGGCCTTTTTTTTTTTTTTTTTTTAAAGGGAGTCTTGCTTTGTTCCCCCTGCTGGAGTGCAGTGGCGGGATCTCTGCTCACTGCAACCTCCCCTCCCGGGTTCAAGTGATTCTCCTGCCTCAGCCTCCCAAGTAGCTGGGATTACAGGAGTCTGCCACCACGCCCGGCTAATTTGTTGTATTTTTAGTAGAGATGGGGTTTCACCATGTTGGTCAGGCTGGTCTTGAAGTCCTGACCTCAGGTGATCCGCCCACCTCGGCCTCTCAAAGTGCTGGGATTACAAGCATGAGCCATTGCGCCCGGCCCACAGACACTTTTGAAGACTCCGGCCCTTGTTCTGTCTGCTAATTCTCACGTGGTCAGAATTGCCACTATCATTTTATGGGCTGCTTTTTCTTTTCTTTTCTTTTCTTTTTTGAGGCGGAGTCTGGCTCTCTCCCCCAGGCTGGAGTGCAGTGGCCGGATCTCAGCTCACTGCAAGCTCCGCCTCCCGGGTTTAGGCCATTCTCCTGCCTCAGCCTCCCGAGTAGCTGGGACTACAGGCACCCGTCACCTCACCCGGCTAGTTTTTTGTATTTTTCAGTAGAGACGGGGTTTCACCGTGTTAGCCAGGATGGTCTCGATCTCCTGACCTCGTGATCCACCCGCCTCAGCCTCCCGAAGTGCTGGGATTACAGGCTTGAGCCACTGCGCCTGGCCTGGGCTGCTTTTTCAATTCAAACTCATGAAAATTTACGAAGATTTATCTGTGCGCTTTGTCCTGCCTTTCCTTTCCATTTCCCTGGCCAAGACTCATGTCACTTTTGAATAAAATGAATAAATAGAATTCTTTGTATAAAACAACTAGGGGAAACCCAGGGATAGAGAACAGTAAGGCTGGTTTATATGCCAATAACTCATCTGTAAATTCATGTAAATGTAATTCTGTGCATTATAGCTAATGCACCTAAAGTCAGTTCTTAATGTCTAAGGAGCAAATGTGTAACTCTTCATTGTGTAGAGGGGTATAGAGCTTAGCTTGCCATGTCCTGGGCACATTTCCAGTAGTCATTTAGTTAGTACCAGTGATTCCCACTCAACTGTCCCATAAGGAGGCACTATGGGAAATAAGAACAGCCTCTTGGCATTCTGGGTAGAGAGCCTGAGCCAAACTCTAAAGCTCTCTTTATAAAGGGAGGTCACGTGATGGCCAGAAATTGCCTTTGCTTCATGGTGCACTTGGTGGGGAGTCAGGTCTGGCGTGCTGGGTTTCACCTCATCCCATTTTCTTTTCTGCCTTCAGACCTGCAATGCTTCTTTTGCCACCCGAGACCGTCTGCGCTCCCACCTGGCCTGTCATGAAGACAAGGTGCCCTGCCAGGTGTGTGGGAAGTACTTGCGGGCAGCATACATGGCAGACCACCTGAAGAAGCACAGCGAGGGGCCCAGCAACTTCTGCAGTATCTGTAACCGAGGTAATGTGCCCACTGTTTCCTCACTTCCAGAGGATGGGCCTGAGCGTGTATGGGAGGCCTAGGGGTGTCTCAATCACCCTGCCTCAGACTCCACTCTTTGCACAGCTTGCCCCCCCACTTCCCACTGAATGATAAACACCTTCATCACCCAGCTAGCTATTTGCTACCCCCTCCTTCCCAAGAAGCTTGTGGTGCTTAGAATGGGAAGTTCCAGGAGACCAGCAGGTCAGAACAGGAGAGAGGTTCTTCCCAAGCTTGGGCCCATAACTCTCACCTGCTACTCAGGTGGCAGGATGGATGCATTTTGCAGACACCACTGAACCACTGAGGTTGGTGGGGGAGTTAGTAGGTCCCAAAGTGGGAGAAAAAGAGGTTGGTCCGGCTTGAGAGCTTTTGCTGATTGATTCACTGGCATATGAAATTCAGCAGCTAGGGAAGAGGTTGAGTCTGGAGATAAACAAGGAGCAGACACTTTGCAGCACAAGTGGTCAGAAGAGAGGCCAAATTCAGGTTTGTGGCCTTGATGAGAGAGGAAAGTGGAAGGTGCTCTGAGCAGGGTAGCATGCTTGACGACAAGGTGGGCCTAGGTAGTGTCTAACTCTGTGGCAGTGGTGTTGTGTTGGGTGAAGTCAAGCCTGTCTCCAAGGTTCTGCCGGGTCTAGTTGGCTGTTGGAAGTGCTAGATATTTGTGTTTTGCAAGCACAGCATCAGTGGAGGCTTGCGCTGTGTCTGTGCTAAAGGAGGTTGGAGCAGCTATCTGTGAACGTGAGGATGCTTCTGCATGGTGTGCTTTGCTTTGGCCAGTGGGGAGCACTGGGATGTCCTTATCTCCTGGGGCATTCTTGCTTGTCCCAATGCTTCTGAAAGGCTGCTTAGTGGGTTGAGCACTGAACCAGGAGTCAAGAGACCCAGGGTTTAGTCCCAGCCTCTCACTAGGTGGCCTCAAGTTCTCCCATTCCCTCTCTAAGCTTGAGTTTCTTCATCTCTCAAATGGGGTTAAGAATAGCCCCCTTTCCCACCTCTCAGGGTTATCATGAGGATCCCAAGAGACAAGGTAGGTGAAAGGAGCTGCACACTTGGGAGACTCTATCCTTGCACTTTGTAACAATGTTGGGAAAGACATGCTTGTTGACACTCTGGGTTGGACCAGGCACAACACTCCTGCAGGCCTTGGCGGAATTGTTGGGTGCCTGTGCTGTGTTCACGTGTCCTGAGGTTCACAGTGGAAGGAGATTGCTGAGTAGCTGGATGTTCTTGGTGTCCTGGAACTGGATACCTCCTTGCAGCTTCACACCTGGGGTTTGTACTACCAGGACACCTGCTGTGAAAGCAGGGAAGTAGTAGTGAAGATCTCTTAAGCTGTCTGTTCTGTTTTCTGACATGTCAGTAGAGCCCATTTCTGACAGGAGCTTCCTCCAGGTTGCAAGTGTTGGGCTTAACCTTCCTCTAGGTTGCAGGGAGAATTATCGGGCTGTGGCTGACCGTCTTGACTGGGGCTGCCCCAGCCCCAGAAATAATATTGTTTCTTGTCTTGCTTCATCCTAACCTGGCTTCTTGACAGCTCCCCCAGATAACTCAAAACCTGCTATAACATGCTATAGGCAGGCATTTTGTCAAGTTTTCAATGTGGAAGTTCCCAGTGCAAGAACTGGGGTCAGAGACCAGAGGCTGAAAACTGCTGAGTGGAGAAGGGTGCTCATGATAAAACTCAGAAAGTCCAGACCAGATGGTGGAGTAGGGCAGGAACTGGACAGGAGACCCAGGGCCACAGCCCTTGGGAGCCCAGCTCAGGAGGAAAGAAAAACTGAGAGCAACAGGGACAGTGGCAGTGGGAAAGTTGGCCTACTTAGGAGGCAGCTGATGTGGCAAAGCCAACAACTATTGTACATCAGGATTTCTTTTCCAAGGGCTGGTAAAGAGAACTTGGGCAACAGCCATAAGCTACATGACTGGAATGGAGAATCCAGAAGAGTAAGCCAGAGTCTACTTTTTCTCAGAAAAGCCAAGACGGTCTGGATCCCAGAGCCAGAGTGGGAAGTCCGTTTCCTGCAACAAGACTAAAGAAGGTGCTGGTCCAACCCATGCTGGGTACTCAGAAGGAAGAGAAAACAATTGCAGTGTTTATCAGAAGAGAAGGAGCAGGATTCTACTCCTGGACTCATTCCTTGGCAGAAATAGGAAGAGACCAAAAAAAAAAGGAAGAGGATAAAGTTGTTTCTGAGCACCAAAAACATTGAGACATTGGAATCAAAATGTAGAGAGCTCTGTGTCCTCCTTTGCCCTCCTGCCACCAAGCCTATACCTACAGGGAGGTTGCACAAATAAATGAATGTTCTTATCTCTGCATGCATTCAAACAAAGGCTGAATGTCAGAACAGTTAAGATTGAATCAGGTGAACTTCCAGGTGCCCTCAGATCCTTCAGTCCCAACACTTCTTAAACAGTTGACTTAAGTATCTACCTATAGACCTGTCTTTTTTAGTTTTTGCCACAAAAACGACTCCTGGCTGTGAAGAATGGCAAAGAGGAAAGGCAGCCTGACTCCTGCAGCCTCACACGTGAGTCAGATGGAAGTTGATGAGACAGATGACTCTGGCTTTGTCATAGAGACATATCAGGATGTGTATGATACTATTTGTAGAGGAAGATCATTTGCAGTGGAGGGAGTATTATGGCTAGAAAAGCTTGTTCCCACATTTTTGAGTTGAGGAAATCAGTTGAGTTGAACAGTGGAAAAGGGAGAAGGCCCTGGCTGATCACTGGGATTTTCTTCCTTTAAAGTTTCTGTAGCAGGATCTTTGTATATATGCCTATGTGCTGGTATGGGGAAGAGGAATAGATTATCAGGAATCTGCCTTTGACAGAGACATTTGAATGCAAACATCATTGCCTGAAACGTAGAGGAAGCCTTCTCCCCAGTCAGAGGTAAGCACACAAGTGGATGGATGCAGAGAACCTGCCGTTCCCCTGGACTCACATCAAGCTACGTGGGCCCACTCCAACACAGTGCAGTTGGGAATGGCCCCTTCAGGGTTTGGACAAGGAGAAAGCAGTCCCCAACCCCTGCATGGATGTAGAAACTGCCAAAGGATCATTTGCTTCTGCAGTGCCAAGTGCAGGCACACCAGGCAAGAAAACGCAACTGAGGAGCAGTGGCCTTTTGCTAGTAAGACCATCTTCTCTGGAGTAAAAGGGCCAGTGGCTTGCTGGTTATAGTGACAGTCACATGTGTGCTCAGCATCTCCATTGCGTGGATGGCTGGATCAAGCTGCCTCTTTGGCTCTTGGTTAATCAGTGGTGAATGGGTGGGTAAGTTTAGAATTCCAGCTAAATATGTCTGGTTTCAAAGACGTATTCTGCTCAGAAGCTTAGCTTCTGTTTCATCCTAACACTTGGCTGCTGAGTTGCTCTGTGTTTAAATTCTAGGCTTTAAGTGGCAGCTGTGGATCCACTCCTACCACCTCGCCATGTGGTTTTGCTATAGATAGTACAGTCTGCAGCTGGGGTAAAGTCAAGAGGACTCAGCCATGTGTTTCTCAGACTGTTTTTCAGGAAAACTCAGCAAGACAGAGTTTCACTCTTGTTGCCCAGACTGGAGTGCAATGGCGCGATCTTGGCTCACCACAACCTCTGCCTCCCGGGTTCAAGCAGTTCTCCTTCCTCAGCCTCCCTAGTAGCTTTGATGACAGACATGTACCACCACGTCCGGCTAATTTTGTATTTTAGTAGAGACGGGGTTTGTCTCTATGTTGGTCAGGCTGGTCTGGAACTCCCGACCTCAGGTGATCTGCTCGCCTTGGCCTCCCAAAGTGCTGGGATTACAGGCATGAGCCACTGCGCCCAGCCAAACTCAGCAAGATTTGATTGAGCATCTGCTGTGTTCTCTTGGTATAGTTCTCCCAGTAAGGAGTAAACGTAATTCCTGCTGCTCTCCTGCTCCTTTCTGTCCCCTTTTGATTGCAGCAGACCTGCTCTGGTTCATTACGGGGAGAGAGCTTCATGCTATTTTAAAGACCCCACAAGGGATTAAAAACCAAAGGAAAAAATTACCTTCTAAAGTTATCAGAAAGTTCTGATATCTTGTACTGATTGGTGGGAGCCAATATCTCCTGGTTCTGCTTTGTTTTGGGGGACTCTACAGTACCACCCCCAGGGGCAGGGCTAACAGCCTCTTTCCCATTCGCGTTGTCTCCTCACACCTGACTACAGCCTCCCTCTTAGGGATGTCTACATGGGACCCTTTTACACCAGTCTATACGCATGATCAGCCTCAGGCAGACACTTCGGTCACAGCACAGGACAACTTGCTCTACCAGGCAGGGCAGGACACCAGCATCTGGTCTAGACAGATCTTTGAAGTAGCTGTATTGGGAAAGGAAGGAAAATTGGCCCAATCCCACGTTTCAGAACCACTAACTGCTGCTGTCAGAGAAAAACTTGTTACATGAAGTTTCCACAGGCCAGCCCAGTTTTTCCAGCAGCTTCCATTCTAACATACCATTATGGCAGAAAAATACCTGAGTGTAAATGGTGATAATGAAACCTATTGTAAAAGTCCACTGGATATTTCTAGGGCTCAGGGCTAAGACAGAGGAACCAATTAACCCATTTATGCTAAAGGTTACAAACTTTTTTGTGAAAAATCAGACTTTAGCGATGATCTTGAGCAGTAGGATATAAATAACTCCTGGGTTAGCGTTCCAATAATGGAACATGAGGCATAAGTGGGTTAAAGCATCTGCCCAGTAGCTAAGGGCCAAGTTCTGGTGGCACATGATCCTTGGGTTGGAGTCCAGGCTCTGCCACTTAGTAGCTGTATGTGTGACCAGGTTACTTAACCTCACCAAGCCTCTTTTTTTTTTTTTTTTTGAGACAGAGTCTCGCCCACCACCACGCCCGGCTAATTTTTTGTATTTTTAGTAGAGATGGGGTTTCACCGTGTTAGCCAGGATGGTCTCAATCTCCTGACCTGGTGATCCACCCGCCTTGGCCTCCCAAAGTGCTGAGATTACAGGTGTGAACCACCGCACCTGGCGATTTTTTTTTTTTTTTTTTGAGATGGAGTCTCGCTCTATTGCCCAGGCTGGAGTACAGTAGCATGATCTCATCTGCCTTCCGGGTTCACGCCATTCTCCTGCCTCAGCCTCCCAAGTAGCTGGGACTACAGGCGCCCGCCACCACACCAGCTAATTTTTTATATTTTTAGTAGAGACGGGGTTTCACCATGTTAGCCAGGATGGTCCTGATCTCCTGACCTCGTGATCCGCCCGCCTCGGCCTCCCTAACCTCACGAAGCCTCTTAATTTCTTTATCTGTAAAATGGGTATAATAGTAATCTGTAGCACAAAAGGTGTTGGGCAAATTCTATAGAATAGTGCATATGGTGTGCTGGGCCCTGGTGTGCCATCAGCACTTACCAAAGGTGAATCTTTATTACAGTTCCAGCAGCATTCAAAATGCCATGCCAATTCAGACTTTTTTTTAAAACAAATCTCGTGCAGACATTACACAGTACTCTTCAGCCTCTGACTCTTTAGCAGTGGATCTCACTGTTATCCTGTGACTGTGTAATTTTGAAAGTGAATCGAAAAATAATGAGTCAACCAGATCTGAAGTGGATTAAAGCGACACTGTCAGGGTGCTGGCACCCTAAGTGGGCCTTATACTAAAAAGCTTCAGTTCCTGCTAAAAGCACCTTCTGATCCTTGACTACAGTGGGGTTCGATGGCATACCTCCTTCCTGTGAAACTCAAGTCAAAATCCTTTTATCGGCCTGCCTGATTCTGTATCCTTGGACACATGGCTGCTGTGGAAGTTGGCCCAAGATCTACTCTTCCCAGCCTGAGATATCTTGTGGCTCAGACTGACCGAAGCATCTGGAAGGTGGGCAGGAACAGTTCCAAGACGGCTGGATTGTCCTCCCCCAAAATAAAGACAGAGATCATCCCTGTTTCTTCTCCTGTATGTGAACCTGGTGGATGCTCCAGAATCGAACCAAAACACTACCATGAATAAGAGATGACTGCACTCCTCTGACAGAACTTCCTATTTTTGTCTTTGTTCTTCAAAAGATCTAAACAGTTACTAAATCCTGTTATGCTGAAGGTGGGGAAGTTAGAAAAATAGAACATCTCCTGACAGGTAGAAGACGGGATCCTTGGAGGCATTCCTTTGGGATTTCATTTTACCTCCATCTCGTTTGTTGTCCAGTTTCCTTTTATAAGGATTAAGCAGGCATCCTGCTGGCTAGAATCCTGTGACTTCCCTGGAGCCCCAAATTCTTGTCTAACCACATTTCTAGTCATGGTTCCTGCAGGAGACATCCACTCAAACCACCTGTTACTGAGGCACCAAGCAACCATAGAGGCAGTTGGCCTCTGGCCCTAGCAGGAGCAGGATCTCAGGCCATCCCACCAGGCGGCCAGCCTCGGCCCCTCACCGCAGCCTTGCAGAGTGGGCTCTGCAGAGAAGCCGATTTGTGGACAGTGCCACCCTCCATCCTGAGCCATGTGGCTCATATGGTTGCAGCCATTTTTGAGCCAAGGAGGGGGCCCCTTCTAGGTGCAGCTGACCTGGGAATGCTAGCCAGAGCGGCCAGAGGAGAGGAGTGGGGGAAGGAGAGAGGTATCTCTTGCTGGCCGTGGGATCTCATCTCCTTTTGTCTTGTTTAGGTTTCTCCTCTGCCTCCTACTTAAAGGTCCATGTTAAAACCCACCACGGTGTTCCCCTTCCCCAGGTCTCCAGGCACCAGGAGCCCATCCTGAATGGGGGAGCAGCGTTCCACTGCGCCAGGACCTATGGCAACAAAGGCAAGCGACCCCTTGCTCTGCACTTTGCTTCTCTGCGCAGACTGTGTTGTGGGGGCGCTGGGCTGGGCGTGGGGAGGCGGGAAGGCTGCCGACTTTCTGGCTGCCTTGAGGAGACTCAGAGATCTGAGTGGCAGTGGCCTCCAGGACAAAAGTCACAGTGGGTATCTCACTCCAGGGCAGTGAGTGAGGCTTTAGGGCACTGCCGAGATCCAGCCTCCGCCTCCTCTTCCCCAGCCCTTCTCCCTTCCTCCTGGCCAGCCCCCACTGTCTGGAGCCCTGCAGGGATGCCCCGGGCCCTGGGCAGAAGAAGAGCCCCGCATGATGAGCCACTATGGGCCTGTCACTGCCTGCTGCCCTTTAGGATGGTGTGGAGCTGCGGCTGAATGCTTTCTCCTCTTTTGACCCAGTGGGCCGATGGGAGCCAATGTCTGGCTTGTCTCACAATAGGGGTGGTTGATTACTGTGAGTGGCCCTTTCTGGAGAGCCTCTGGCTATGGTTGTGAGATGCATGGCAATAATGAGCTATCTGACTCCTCTGACTTGGGAGTTGGTTTGCAGAGAGCTCCCCAGGCCCACCTTCACTTGTTGATTCAGGTTGTTTTGTTGTATGTCACGTTGTTGTTGCCTTGGGGATGAGGCCAGGGGCTTGGCAGATGGTAGAAATAGCAGAGATGGCATGCTCCATGCTCCCATCACAGACCTCCCTTCCCGGCACGTCGCTCTGGACCCAGGCAGGAAGCTGCTGATTGGTGGAGGACTCAGTGTGGGCCCGGCAAGGCAGAGCAGCCAGGGTTGTCTCTTGGCTCAGCTTGTCTGGGGCCTAGGGTGGGGACACCCAGCCGACTGAGAAATACAGAGTTGCTTTCAATCTCTGTCCTTTGGCTGCTTGGCCCTGGAAGGGTTTTGGCAGAAGGAAGGCGGTAAGAACAGGGCTCATGTTTGCAGCATTAGGAAAAGGATTGGCTTCTGTCTGAGCCATTGATGGGGTCTACCCAGGTTAAGGACCTGATGGCTCTGGTTCTGCCTGGCTTGCTACAGTGCAGCTAGTCTGGTGCAGGAGGCGAAGCCACTGTCACACTGGCTCGGCATCATCAGAATACTAATTTTACCCCCAGAGGCACCCAAAAGAGTGCCTAGGAGTTGGGGGTCTTTGAGTTGTTCTGGGCAGCAGTAGCAGAGTTGCCCTCTCTGTATCCCTTCCTTGAAGCAGGCTGAGATGACGGTGAGCAGTACACGTGCAGCTGCATGAAGAGTCCACAGCAAGGGAGGCTGGCAGCCCTAGGGCCCTGCCATTTCACCCCTGTAGGCACTCCAGTCTCCCAGACTGACCAGCTGACCCTTCGTGGGTTCTGCCAGGACAGTGGCTGGCCAACAGCTGCCCTCCACAGGTCTGTGAGCTGGCCCCTCATGACCCCTCCAGGAGAGGGCATCTCCAGAGCCTGGCCTCATCTCTCTCCTGTATTTTGTTTTTTTGTAGAAGGCCAGAAATGCTCACATCAGGATCCGATTGAGAGCTCTGACTCCTATGGTGACCTCTCAGATGCCAGCGACCTGAAGACGCCGGAGAAGCAGAGTGCCAATGGCTCTTTCTCCTGCGACATGGCAGTTCCCAAAAACAAAATGGAGTCTGATGGGGAGAAGAAGTACCCATGCCCCGAATGTGGGAGCTTCTTCCGCTCTAAGTCCTACTTGAACAAACACATCCAGAAGGTGCATGTCCGGGCTCTTGGGGGCCCCCTGGGGGACCTGGGCCCTGCCCTTGGCTCACCTTTCTCTCCTCAGCAGAACATGTCTCTCCTCGAGTCCTTTGGGTTTCAGATTGTTCAGTCGGCATTTGCGTCATCTTTAGTAGATCCTGAGGTTGACCAGCAGCCCATGGGGCCTGAAGGGAAATGAGGCAGCTGCTCTGTCCCCACGGCAACAGCCATTTGGGGACTGCTGGGAAATGCTGTGAATGCGGAAGGAAGTGATGTTTGGGTTCTGTAGCTGAGAGATTTTTATTCATTTTTAACTGCCCCCCAACCCCACCCAACTCCTTCTCTATCACCCGTTCTCCCAATGGTCTTTAGAAATAGATTTTCATCTGATATTCTACAGAAATATCAATGAGACTTGGTATGGGACAGGGGCAGAAAACACTACATAGGCCTCCAAGGCAAAACCAGTCCCAGTTTCTCTAATGGGAAGAAGCTGGAATTCCTGGTGCTCAATTCTTAGTGACCCCAATCCTATACCCAAATCTATGGTATTCTGGGACCTCAGTGATTTTGGTCCCCTCCCACTTCTGTAGTTCCTCATCCTCCCTTCCCATATCCTTCAAAAGAACCACACTAGGGTCTCCACCCACTTATACAATGCGGATGCCCAATTGTTTTTAAGGAAGCCAGAAGCATCCCATGGACCATGGGGTGAGTGTCCTCCAAGAGCCCCCCTGAGCTCCGCCCTGTGTCTGGAGGGCTCCAGACTCCTGAGCCCTGCTTGGAGGCGAGCATTTTCACTGCTAGGACAAGCTCAGCTATTGAGGACACCCCCACCCCAAATTTCAGTTCTTATGTGATTTTAACCATTCAACATGCTGTTGGGTTTTAATTCTCTAATTATTATTATTATTGTTATTATTTTTTAGGACCAGTTGTAGTGAATTGCTACTGAAAGCTATCCCAGGTGATACAGAGCTCTTTGTAAACCGCAGTCACACATTAGGGTTAGTATTAAACTTTGTTTAGATGTACCATAATTAACTTGGCTAGTTGATTGTTTGAAGTCTATGGAAGAAATAGTTTTATGCAAAATTTTAAAAAATGCCAGTCTGGTCAGGGAAGTAGGGGGTTTCAATGCAATTGGGAGCCAGGAAGGTGGGACAGCCAGCAGGTAGGGACATTGTGTACCTCAGTTGTGTCACATGTGAGCAAGCCCAGGTTGACCTTGTGATGTGAATTGATCTGATCAGACTGTATTAAAAATGTTAGTACATTACTCTATCTGCTCCCTTGAGTCCAGTTTTTCAGCTGTGGGGGTCTTTGGGACCCAGAGGTGGGCAGCACCTGGGGTGGGAGTGGGATCCCAGGAGACCCCTTTTCTACTTCATTGTACCAGTTCCACTGGGATAGACAGGTGGATGGTCCCACTGAAGACTTAGAATGCCAGAATTCACTCATTTGTTCAACAAATATCCATTGCTTGTCTTTACTACTTGTGTGCCAGGCCTGGTTTCATGCTCTTGGGGTATGGTGGTGAACAAGACACCACTGTGAGGCTTAATGGGAGAGACAGACAACTTAAATATGAGTTCAGATAATGAGAAACACCAGGAGAAAAACTGGGCAAGGTGAGGGGACAGTGACAGCAAGAGGGTGAGTAGGGTGGACCAGGGAGGTATGAAGGGGTTGGGGCTCTGGGAGGGAAGACTTATAGAGGGGATCTGACATGGCCTACCCAGCTAGCACCTGAGGAGGGATGTGGCAGGGACTCCTCATGGCCAAGGGGCTCTAAGCTCAGCAACTTGTCTTCCCCACCATGTTATCTACCTGATGTTAAGTAAAAGGTTGGTGCACCGTTAATGGTGAATGTATGAAGAAAAGAGGGAAAAAACAACAAACAGGAGGTAAGAAGTAAGCACAATGGAGAATTAATGGGAATAAGAATGAGGAACAAGAGGGGCAGGCAGACCTAAGGCACCCTGGGCATCTTGAGAAATCTCAGGGAAGAGGAAAACCCCTAAAAGGATAGAGACAGCATTTAACCTCCAAGCAAGAAGAAAAACAATGGTAAAGGACAGAAAAACAGACCTAAGGGAACAAACAGTACAAAAATTTTTAGACTCACATTGGTATCAGAATTACTTTGTTCTTTTTTTTTTTTCCGAGACGGAGTCTCGCTCTGTCGCCCAGACTGGAGTGCAGTGGCCGGATCTCAGCTCACTGCAAGCTCCGCCTCCCGGGTTTACGCCATTCTCCTGCCTCAGCCTCCTGAGTAGCTGGGACTACAGGCACCCGCCACCTCGCCCGGCTAATTTTTTTGTATTTTTAGTAGAGACGGGGTTTCACCGTGTTAGCCAGGATGGTCTCGATTTCCTGACCTCGTGATCCGCCTGTCTCGGCCTCCCAAAGTGCTGGGATTACAGGCTTGAGCCACCGCGCCCGGCCTTTTTTTTTTTTTTTTTTTTGAGACGGAGATTTGCTCTTGTGGCCCAGGCTGGAGTGCAGTGGCGTGATCTCGGCTCACCGCAACCTCTGCCTCCCAGGTCCAAGCAATTCGCCTGCCTCAGCCTCCTGAGTAACTGGAGTAACTGGGATTAAAGGCATACACCACAATGCCCGGCTAATTTTTGTATTTTTAGTAGAGACGGGGTTTCACCACATTGGCCAGGCTGGTCTCGAACTCCTGACCTCAGGTGATCTGCCTGCATCGGCCTCCCAAAGTGTTGGGATTACAGATGTGAGCCACTGCACCCCGCCTAGAATTACATTATTCTGGTGTAAAGGTAAAGACTCTCAGCTGAATTTTTTAAAAAACAGTTCTCTGGCCGGGCGCGGTGGCTCAAGCCTGTAATCCCAGCACTTTGGGAGGCCGAGACGGGCGGATCACGAGGTCAGGAGATCGAGACCATCCTGGCGAACACGGTGAAACCCCGTCTCTACTAAAAAATACAAAAAACTAGCGGGGCACGGTGGCGGGCGCTTGTAGGTCCCAGCTACTCGGGAAGGCTGAGACAGGAGAATGGCGTAAACCCGGGAGGCGGAGCTTGCAGTGAGCTGAGATCCGGCCACTGCACTCCAGCCTGGGCTACAGAGCGAGACTCCGTCTCAAAAAAAACAAAAAAAAAACAAAAAAAAAACAGTTCTAAGCCATTTACACAAAATCCTTGGTAAGCTGCTGGGCTTTGTGCACTGTGTGGAATAGAGGCTTAGGCCATTAGATGTGAGTATCAAAGGAAAGGGTGACCCTAGAATGTGGAGGCCCTGTGGACACATAGCTTTGTGACCACCACAGAATCTGGTCACACCCACCGAGTGTTAGAAAACCTGGCCTTGAACCAAGGACTTGACTGGGCCAGCCTGAGTTCCTGAACTCATTTTAGTTCTGCTCCCTGGAGACCTGTGAGCATGTCCATGGACAGGTAGGGACCATAGGTATTAGAAAGGAGTATCTGTCATGTGGCAGGAGGGGAACAACAGAGCAAGCAGGCTGTTCCATCTTCCAAAGCACTGCTCACTTGGCAGCCTGAGCTTTGGGAGGCCAAGGCGGGAGGATCACTTGAGGCCAGGGGTGTGAGACCAGCCTGGGCCACTTAGTGAGACCCCATCTCTACACAAAATGAAGAACAGCTGGACATGGTGGTGTACGCTTGCAGTCCTAGCTACTCAGGAGGCTGAGGCAAGAGAATCGCTTGAGCCCAGGTGTTCAAGATCACAGTGAGCTATGGTCATTATGATCACGCCACTGCATTCGAGTCTGGGTAATAGAGTGGGACCCTAACTCTTTTTTTTTTTTTTTGAGACGGAGTCTCGCTTTGTCACCCAGGCTGGAGTGCAGTGGCCGGATCTCAGCTCACTGCAAGCTCCGCCTCCCGGGTTCACGCCATTCTCCGGCCTCAGCCTCCCGAGTAGCTGGGACTACAGGCGCCCGCCACCTCGCCCGGCTAGTTTTTTGTATTTCTTAATAGAGACGGGGTTTCACCGTGTTAGCCAGGATGGTCTCGATCTCCTGACCTCGTGATCCGCCCGTCTCGGCCTCCCAAAGTGCTGGGATTACAGGCTTGAGCCACCGCGCCCGGCGATAGGAACCCTAACTCTTTAAAAAAAAAAAAAAAAGAAGAAGAAGAAGAACCTGAGCTTTGGCTGTTCAGCTCCACCATCTGCTTTCTGCCAACCTTGGGGAAATCCGTAAATCTCTGAGCCTGTTTCCTCATCAGGTCTTTGTGAAGACCAAAAGAGACGATCATCATGAGCTAATTAATCCTCTGCACAACCTATAAGGTTGGTTTCATTATTCTATTATCATCCCTTTCTTGCAGATAAGGAAACAGGCTCAGAGAGATGGAGGAACTCCCCTGGGTCACATAGTAAGTGGAAGAGTCAGGATTCAAACTCAGGTCTGCCTTGTCGTCAGACTTTACTCCTAAGCTCCCAGTGATAGTTTCTGTTTTTGTTTTTGTTTTTTTCAGACAGAGTCTCACTCTGTCACCTAGGCTGCAGTGATGCTATCTCGGCTCACCTCCACCTCCTGGGTTCAAGGGATTCTCCTGCCCCAGCCTCCCAAGTAGCTGCGATTACAGGCACACGCCATCACACCTGGCTAATTTTTTTTTTTTTTTTTTTGTATTTTTTGTAGAGATGGGGTTTCACCATGTTGGTCAGGCTGTTCTCCAACTCCTGGCCTCACGTGGTCTGCCCGCCCAGGCCTCCCAAAGTGCTGGGATTATAGGCGTGAGCCACGGTGCCTGGCTCACAAGTGCCTCTCGAAGGAGGAAATTCCACAGCCATGCCCTCTCCTACCTTGAGTGACAATGGTCAGCACTCACTCTAAAGGTACCTAAAACTTACCCAGAAGTATCACTCCTGTCTGTTGGAGGAGGCAGGCTGGCAGGATTCCCTCCAGTTTACATAATTGTGCCTGGCTGCTGAGCACCTGGCAGCAGTGTCCAGAATTCTACTTCTTACAAACCCCACCTCTCGGTCTCTCTCCCAAGGCTGCCTACTCTCCTCTGCACCTCTCCAAGAGTGGAGGGTGACTGGTAGATGGTGTGAAATGATTTTCACTCGGGGAAGGTAGGAGGAGGGCAGAATGATTAATGTCTGAATCTGCATCTCTTGCTAAACTGCTGTGAAAGGAAATACCAAATATTTATCTAAGAGACTAATCTATCCTAACAAAACAAGTTTCCTTTAAGGACAGGGCAGTGCAGAGGTAGGAGCCTCTGAAATAAAGCTTCTTTGTATCGCTGTGAATGGGCACACCAGCAAAATCACTTATTTTTCCTTCAGGGAAGAGTCTTCTACCCTCCAAAATCTGGCATCCTATCCCATGCCCAGTCCATACCAGGCAGAGGTCAGAGCCTGTGGCAGCAATAAAGAGGGCCTTCGAGATTATTAACATCTCCCTCCCTCCTTCCAAGTCAAAAATCTGTGCCCTGAAGCTGCTGCATGTTTTGGAGTCCATGTTAAAGAGCACAGACTCCATGAGCTGTGGGGCTTTGAAAAAAGCTTTTTCAAAGCTTTTTTTTGGATGATGATAAACTATTGTTTATTCATGAAGTTTCCTCTGCCTCTAAAATACTTATCTCTTGTCTATCTAAGGAACTTTTTTTCAGAAGCTCAGTTCAGATTGCCCCTTGCCTGCAAAGCTTTTCCTGCCCGTTCCACAAGACAGCCTATGTGTATTACATCACTACCATGTGCCAGGCACCATGACGGGGTCTTACATACATCAACAACCCTATGCAGTAGGTACTATTTTGTTCTCATGGAGTCCCAGAGAAGCAACTGCCAATGTCACATAGCTGTGAAACAGCAGAGCCAGGACTTGAATTCGGAACTGTCTGACCAGGGAGCCCAGGACTCCATCATGATGGATGTGATACTCTGTGCCACCTCCCTGTTCTGCATGTATTTCCACTTTTGTATCATCTTTTTAGGGATCTATCTCCTCTTATGAGACCAGATTTCTTTGGTAATGGGGATCAGGCAAAGATAATTCATCTCTGTATTCCCATTGCCTAGAATATTTCCTGGCACTTGGCAGCCACTAAATCATTCAACAGATATTCTGAGTGGCTACTGTGTGCTAAGAGAGACTTAATTCCTGTCCTCAAGGAGCTTTAGCATACAGTAAAGTAGCACAGGACATGGGACATACACATAAATAAATGTCCATAACACAAGAAAGAATGAGACACGGGAAGTGACGGAAAATAAATGCTCTGGTGCTGTGGAGAAAGATGAGATGCCGGCCCGGTCTAAGATGCTGGCCAGGTGGCATTAGAGTAGGACCCTGGAGCATACTAGGACTGGGACAGGGTGCTCACAGGCGGACATGGGCAAACTTGCCCTTAAAGTCCAAATAACAGCTGACATTTGAAGTGACAAACCTCTTCATGTCACTGAGGGAGACAAAGGGCCCTTTCAGACTGTGTAGAAGCTGCTGGAAAATGCTGGCCAGCCATCGGACTGTGAAGAGCCCCAGGGGCAAGATAGACCATGTTCTAATGTGGAGGCCAGTTTGGTGGGAAGCATACTGAGGCTGGACACCAGGATGAACACAGGATAAAATGATGTTACCTGCCCTCACTCAAGGCTGCCTTTTCCAATAACACAGCCCCATACCTCACAACCCTCTTGCAAGCCCAGGGCCAGAGCTCAGGAGGAAAGGCCAAGCCAGATCATTGGGTTGAAACTCAGGAGAGGTGGACATCCCCATTACATGGGGCCCCTTCCCAGGGCTCGCCCCACTCCAGGTCCTGAGAATATTTTAAAATGCTTTCAACTGTCTAAACAAACAAGAGGCACCTGAGAACCCCAAATAGGCCATGCCTATGGAAGCCACATTCACATTTCCTCGGATTGTTGTTTAATGTCAGCCTGAGCATCTGCCCTCCACACCTCCTGCTATATGGGATCATCCTTCTCATTAATACTGAAGTTAGAATGGCTTTGGCCCCATTCCATAAAGGGTGGGAGGCATCTCCTCCAACATCTCCAAACATGGTGAAACCCTGTCTCTACTAAAAATACAAAATTAGCCAGGTGTGGTGTGGTGGCACACACCTGTAATCCCAGCTACTCGGGAGGCTGAGGCAGGGGAATCACTTGAACCTGGGAGGTGGAGGTTACAGTGAGCTGGGATCGTGCTATTGCACTCCATTCTGGGCAACAGAGTGAGACTCTGTCTCAAAAAAAAAAAAAAAAAAAAAAAAAAAGTCCCTTCTCAAGCCAGGTGCAGTGGCACATGACTGTAGTCCCAGCTACTCAGGAGGCTGAGGCAGGAGGATGGCTTAAGCCCAGTCCAGCCTGGGCGACATACCAAGTCCCTGTTTCTAAAAAGATTTTTTTTTTAATGGTCCCTCTCTCCACTGGCATCAGCCCAGACATGGAACCTAGGGCTTTTCCTTCATTTTCTTTCAAAGTCAGTAGGTGCTCTGATGTTCACCCTGATTTGGGGACAACAGAGGTTAAGTCATAGCCAGCACATAAGACACACTGACAGTCCAGTCCCTTCATGTACCTGCCACAGGGAATATCTCCCTGGTGAGGCTGTTCCTCAGTGCCCTCAGCTGCCCTCAGGTGGCTGGTTATTCTCAGTTTCCCCACCTACTTGGCCCCCTCAATTCCTTCATCCTGGGCTTATCCCCATCCCCTCCAGAGACACACAATTCTCACTAGGATCTCAGTCTGTTACCCATGCTGGAGCTGCGTGGTGTGATCTCAAGTCACTGCAGCCTCAACGTCCTGGGCTCAAGTGATCCTCCCACTTCAGCCCCCCAAATAGCTGGGACGACCACGGGTGTGCACTGTCACACCTGGCTAATTTCTAATTTCTTTCATTTTTGGTAGAGACAGGGTTTCGCCATGTTGCCCAGGCTGGTCTTGAACTGCTGAGCTCAAGTGACCTGCCCACCTTGGCTTCCCAAAGTGCTGGGATTACAGGTGTGGGCCACTGCACCCAGTCAAGATCTGTCTTTTTCTAATTATGAACTATGTGGAGTCGGGACAAGGAGGAACAGGAATTCACCTTTCTTTTCATGTCCAAACAGATTATCAGGGTATTTCCTGAAAAAAGACCATTTCCTAAGAGGAATACTGCAGCCAGCTCTTTAGATAGCAATCTTTGTCTTCTCATGATATTAATAACTACCATTTATTGAGCACACTTCTAATACTTAATGACCATGAAAGGTAGAGTCATCTCCACTTCATAGATAAGAAATGAGGCTCAGCCTGGGCAACATAGTGAGACCTCATCTCTACAAAAAATAAACAAAAAACTAGCCAGGTGTGGTGGCATGCACTTGTAGTCCCAGCTACTTGGAAGGCTGAGGTGGGAGGATTGCTTGAGCCCAGGAGGTTAAAGCTGCAGTGAGCTGTGATCATGCCACTGCACTACAGCCTGGGCGACAGAGTGAGATCTTGCCTCAATAAAAAAAAGTGGTTATGAGAAAACAGCAGATTTTAAAAGAACAAAATTGCTTAGGTGGTAAGACCTGAACAATGTTTAAAAAAATGCATGGAAGGCCAGGCACGGTGGCTCACACCTGTAAATCCCAGCACTTTGGGAGGCCAAGGTGGGCAGATCACTTGAGTCCAGGAGTTCAAGACCAGCCCGGGCAACATGGCAAAACCCCATCTCTACAAAAATACAAAAATTAGCCTGGCATGGTGGTGCGCACCTGTAGTCCCAGCTACTCAGGAGCCTGGGAGGTGGAGATTGCAGTGAGCCAAGATTGTGCCTCTGCACTCCAGCCTGGGTAAGAGAGTGAGACCCCGTCTCAATCAATCAATCAATCAATCAAATAAAAAGACTCATGGAAAAAAGACTGGAAGGAAATGCAGTTGCAACAGGTTTATTGAGGTGTCTCATCCTACATAAATGTAAGCATTTTTAATGATTTTCACTAGCCATCCTCAGTGACACTATGTCAAGTTCCTCTTTCCCACTGGGTAGCTTAATGATGGGTGCTAAAGACTCAGCTGCTTTCAGGAATTAGAACAGTCTCCGTCTGGTATTTAAGATTCATTTAAGACGGCCGGGCGCGGTGGCTCAAGCCTGTAATCCCAGCACTTTGGGAGGCCGAGGCGGGTGGATCACAAGGTCAGGAGATCGAGACTATCCTGGCTAACATGGTGAAACCCCGTCTCTACTAAAAATACAAAAAAAAAAAAACTAGCCGGGCGCGGTAGCGGGCGCCTGTAGTCCCAGCTTCTTGGGAGGCTGAGGCGGGAGAATGGCGTGAACCCGGGGGGCGGAGCTTGCAGTGAGCCGAGATCACGCCACTGCACTCCAGCCTGGGAGACACAGTGAGACTCCGTCTCAAAAAAAAAAAAAAGATTCATTTAAAATGTTTACACATAAAAATATTCAGTTAAAAATGTCCATCTCGGCTAGGTACAGTGGCTCACGCCTGTAACCCCAGCACTTTGGGAGGCTGAGGCGGGTGTATCACTTGAGATCAGGAGTTGAGACCAGCCTGGCCAACATGGTGAAACCTCGTCTCTACTAAAAATACAAAAAAAAAAAAAAAATTAGCCAGGCGTGATAGCACGCACCTGTAATCCCAGCTACTCAGTAGGCTGAGGCAGGAGAATCGCTTGGAACCCAGGAGGTGGAGGTTGCAGTTAGCCAAGATCACACCACTGGACTCCAGCCTGGGCAGCAGAGTGATACTATGTGTCAAAAAAAAAAAAAGAAAGAAAGAAAAAAAAATTGTCAATCTCAAGGTTCCCTTCAAAGCTCACTGCAGCCTTAACCTCCCAGGCTCAACCGATCCTCCCGTCTCCACCTCCTAAGTAGCTGGAACCACAGGCACACAACCACACCTGGCTACTTTTTGTATTTTTATTTTTATTTTTTTTGTAGAGATGAGGTCTCACTATGTTGCCCAGGCTGGTCTCAAACTCCTGCAGGCTCAAGAGATCCTCCCACCTCAGCTTCCCAAAGTATTAGGATTATAGGCATGGGCCACCACGCCCAGCCTGATAGCTCATTTCCTTTTGGCAGTGCATAATATTCCATTGTTCGGATGTACCACAGTATATTCATTTATTTACCTACTGAAGGACATCTTGATTGCCTCCAAGTTTTGGCAATTATGAATAAAGCTGCTGTAAACCTGTGTGTGCAGGTTGTTGTGTGGACTTAAGTTTTCAACTCGTTTGTGAAAATACCAAGGACTGTGATTGCTGAATCACACGGTAAGAGTATGTTTAGTTTTGCAGGAAAATGCCAAACTGTTCTCCAAAGTGGCTGTACCATCAATTTTGCATTCCTACCAGCAATGAATGAAAGTTCCTGTTGCTCCACCTCCTTGTCAGCATTTGTTGTCTGGATTTTGCCAGTCTGACAGATGTGTAGTAGTATCTAATCATTGTTTAAATTTGCATTTCTCTGATGACATATGATGTGCAGCGTCTTTTCATATGCTTATATGCCATCTGTATATCTTCTTTGGTGAGGTGTCTGTTAAGGTCTTTGGTCCATTTTAAAAATGCATTATTTTATTGTATATTTATTTATCTATTTATTTATTTAGAGACAGAGTCTCACTCTGTCGCCAGGCTGGAGTGCAGTGGCGTGATCTTGGCTCACTGCAACCTCTGCCTCCCGGGTTCAAGTGATTCTCCTGCCTCAGCCTCCTGAGTAGCTGGGACTACAGGCATGCACCACCTGTGCTAATTTTTGTATTTTTAGTAGAGATGGGGTTTCACCATGTTGGCCAGGATGGTCTCATTCTCTTGACCTCATGATCCCCCCGCCTCGGCCTCCCAAAGTGCTGGGATTACAGGTGTGAGCCACTATGCCTGGCCTATTGTTGAGTTTTAAGAGTTCTTATGCGTATTTTGGATAACAGTCCTTTATCAGATGTGTCTTTTGCAAATATTTTCTCCAGTCTATGCTCATGCTTATCTTCTCATTATTCTGACATGGTCTTTCACAGAACAGAAATTTCTAATTTTAATGAAGTCTAGATTGTCAGTTATTTCATGGATCATGCCTTTGAGTGTTGTACCAAAAAAGTAATAACCATATCCAAGGTTTTCTTCTGTTATCCTCTCAGAGTTTATATTTATCTTGTGTTTTACATTTAGGTCTATGATCCATTTTGAGTTCGTTTTTGTGAAGAGTGTAAGGTATGCATCTAGATTAATTTTTTGCATGTGGATGTCCAGTTGTTCCAGCACCATTTGTTGAAAAAATTATCTTTGCTCCATTGTATTGCCTTTGCTTCCTTCCACTATATTTATTCCTTCCACTATATTTATGTGGGTCTATTTCTGGCCTCTCCATTCCGTTCTATTGATCTATTTGTCTATCCTTTCACAAATATCACACTGCCTTCATTCCTATAGCTTTATAAGTCTCAAAGTCAGGTAGTTTCAGTCTTCTAACTTTATTCTTCTCTTTCAATATTATGTTGATTATTCTGGGACTTTTGCCTCTCTATATAAACTTCAGAATCAATTTGTTGATATCCACAAAATAACTTCTGGGATTTTGATTGGGATTGCTTTGATCTATTGATCAAGTTGGGAAGAACGGACATCTTGACAATATTGAATCTTCCTATCCATGTACTGTGGAATATATCTCCATTTAGTTCTTTTTTTTATTTTGTTCATCAGAGTTTTGTAGTTTTTTTTCATACAGATCTTATACATATTTTGTTAGGTTTATACAAATTTGGGGGAGTAGTAATATAAATGCGTTTTTTATTTCAAATTCCACTAATCCGTTGCTGGTATATAGGAAAACAATTAAGTTTTGTATATTGACCTTATAACCTGCAACGCTGATGTAATCACTTATTAGTTCCAGGAGTTTTTCTGTCAATTCTTTCAGATCTTTCCTTTCCCTTCCTTCCCCTTCCCCTCCCCCCTTCCCTTTCCTTTTTCCTTTCCTGTCCTGTCCTTCTTTCTTTTTTCTTTTTTAACATCTCTCAAGGCTTCGTCATTCATCTTTCAGATTTTCTACAGAGATGGTCATGTCATCTGTGAACAAAGACAGCTTGATTTCCTCCTCCCCAATCTGTGTATCTTTTATTTCCTTTTCTTGTCTTATTACATTAGCTAGGACTTCCAGTATGATGTTGAAAAGAAGTGATGAAAGGGCACACCATTGCCTTGTTCCTGATCTTAGTGAGAAAGCTTCTGGTTTCTCAAGCTGACGAAGTTCCTTTCTATTTCTAGTTTACTGAGAGTTTTATCATGTGTGGGCATTGGGCATTGGACCTTTTTTTTTTTGGAGACAGGGTCTTGCCCTGTTACCCAGGCTGGAGTGTAGTGGTATGATCATGGCTCACTGTCATCTCAACCTCCCAGGCTCACGCGATCTTCCCACCTCAGCCTCCCAAGTAGCTGGGACTATAGGCATGTGCCACCATACTTGACTAATTAAAAAAAAAAAAAAGCTTTTGTAGAGATGAGGTCTCACTACGTTGCGTAGGCTGGTCTTGAACTCCTGGGCTCAAGCAATCCTCCTGCCTTGGCCTCCCACAGTGCCGGGATTATAGGCATGAGCTGCTGTGCCTAGCCCAAACATGTCTTTATAATGACCACTTCACAGCTATACTTATCTAAGCCTAATGGTAATATTCATGCCCTGGGGTTCTTCTGGATTCATTTCCCTTCCTTGTGTATTGGGGAAAGTCATGTGCTTACCCCTTCGTCCTGAAGTAAAACAAATGCCTATTTTCCACGTTCAACTTTAGGTGGAATTATGCTGGTGCCTGGGCTTGGGATTGGAGAAAAGAGGAGGGGATCTGCCCTTAGTGTCTTGACATCATTAACCCTCTTCCTGACGCCTACAGCTGGCTGGAGTCTGGAGAGATTAATTTGGCCACAGTCTACTTTATCTGGGAAGTTGTGTTGTGGAAAAGACAAATAAATATAAACAACTGAGAAATGTGATCTAGAGGGTGGGTAGGTGTGAGGAATTTATTTTTTCTTTCTTTCTTTTTTTTTTTTGAGATGGAGTCTTGCTCAGTTGCCCAGTCTGGAGTGCAGTGGCGTGATCTCGGCTCACTGCAAACTCTGCCTCCCAGGTTCACGCCATTCCCCTGCCTCAGCCTCCCAAGTAGCTGGGAATACAGGTACCCATCACCATGCCAGGCTGATTTTTTTTTATATTTTAGTAGAGACGGGGTTTCACTATGTTAGTCAGTATGGTCTCAATCTCCTGACCTCATGATCCACCCACCTCAGCCTCCCAAAGTGCTGGGATTACAGGTGTGAGCCACCGCGCCTGGACTTTTTTTCCAACTTTTAAGTTCAGGGGTACATGTGCAGGATGTGCAGGTTCGTTACATAGAAAAACATGTGCCATGATGGTTTGCTGCACAGATCATCCCATCACCTAGGTATTAAACCCAGCATCCATTAGCTATTCTTCCTGATACTATCCTTCCTCCCCCGCCACACTGTCCAACAGGCCCCAGAGTGTGTTGTTCCCCTCCATGTGTCCATGTGTTCTCATCATTCAGCTGCCACTTATAAGTGAGAATATGTAGTGTTTGTTTTTCTGTTCTTGCATTAATTTGCTGAGGATAATGGTTTCCAGCTCTATCAATGACCCTGCAAAGGACATGATCTTATTCCTTTTTATGACTGCATAGTATTCCATGATGTATATGTACCACATTTTCTTTATCAAGTCTATCATTGATGGGAATTTAGGTTGGTTCCATGTCTTTGCTACGGCGAGTAGTGCTGCAATGAACATATGCGTGCATGTATCTTTGTAATAGAATGATTTCTATTCTTTTGGGTAATGACATTGCTCAGTCAATGCCATTGCTGGGTCAAATGGTATTTCTGCTTCTAGGTCTTTGAGGAATTGTCACACTGTCTTCCACAATGGTTGAACTAATTTACACTCCCACCAACAGTGTAAAAGTTGTCTTTTTTTGTCTACAATCTCACCAGCATCTATTGTTTTTTGACTTTTTAATAATAGCCATTCTGACTGGTATGAGAGGTATGGGGAATTTATTGTTTTTACAGACGGTGGAGGAAGAAGGCCCTGGCAGAAGCTCCACCCAGAGCTCCACAGAGTTGTTAATGGTCTTAAGAACTGGGAGATAGTAGAGTCATGTAGCCAACACAGGACTGTGAACTCTGGGGATGATCCCATCTACATTCACCACCATTCTTACCAAAATAAAACAAACACTGTAGGTACTATGCCTGCGTGGTGACTATGTCTGACCCCAGCCTGCTTTGTCTTAGAAAAGGAACCCATCTCCATTCTCAAGATAGGGTCTGATCCTCACATAATGACCAGCTCAGTTATGGGCTCATGTGGTCAACGATTCTCATGGGCTACAGTGCTGCAGACCAGGAAGCTGTAGCCCCCATCCCTGCTCTCCTGATTTTGGCTGGCAGTGGGCCACCTTCCTTGCCCTTTACACAGAAAGCTGCACTTCCCAGAACTGTTTTCAACAAGCTGCTTTCCTCCTCCTCAAACCTGCCTGGACTGGTCAGGGCACCCTACCAACAATGCTTTGTATTCCCTTCCCAAACTTGGCTCTGGCTCCAATCCTATCCGAGCACTTGGACGCAACTGCCCAGGAGCGACCAGCAGGGGGAGCCAGAAAAATTTAGATTTTTCAGCAAGACAAAAGAGGTCCAGGATAAAAGCTGTTTCTCAAAGCCCAGGTAATTTTCTCCTCATTTAAGTTATAGCGAACCAGCTGGGTGTGGTGGCTCACACTTGTAATCTCAGCACTTTGGGAGGCCAAGGTGTGCAGATCACTTGAGGCCAGGAGTTTGAGACCAGCCTGGGCAACACAGCGAAACCCTGTCTCTACAAAAAATACAAAAATTAGCCGAGCATGGTGGTATGTCCCTGTAGTCCCAGCTACTCGAGAGGCTGAGACATAAGAACCGCCTGAACCCTGGAGGTGGAGGTTGCAGTGAGCCAAGGTCACACTGCTGCACTCCAGCCTGGGCGACAGAGCAAGACCTTGTCTCAAAAAAAATCTGTATCTGTATGTATGTATGTATGTATGTATGTATGTATGTATCTATCTATCTATCTATCTATCTATCTATCTATCTATCTATCTATCTATCTATCTATCTACCTACCTGCCTACCTACCTACCTATCTAGAGAGAACCAAGTGTGTTGTTAAAACTGCTGACTGTGAGGTTCAGATGAGTGGAAAGTCAAATGGAGTTCATCCATTCAGTCACCAACTTTTTTTTTTTTTTTTGTGAGACAGAGTCTTGCTGTGTCACCCAGGCTGGAGTGCATTGGTGCGATCTCGGCTCACTGCAACCTCTGCCTCCCAGGTTCAAGCAGTTCTCTGCCTCAGCCTCCCGAGTAGCTGGGATTACAGGAGCCGACCACCATGCCTGGCTAATTTCTGTATTTTTAGTAGAGAGGGGGTTTCACCATCTTGGCCAGGCTGGTCTTGAACTCCTGACCTCGTGATGCACCTGCCTTGGCATCAACAACTATTAAGTACCTACTATGCACCAGGCTAGAAACTGTATATAGAATAATTAAGAAGACTGCCAAAGTCCCTAACTTCATACATTATAGAGATGAACTAAGAGAGCTGGTGAGTGGAGGTCCAAGTCACTTTGACTTGGGTAAAGTGAAAATGTGGGCCAGGCGCGGTGGCTCAAGCCTGTAATCCCAGCACTTTGGGAGGCTGAGACGGGCGGATCACGAGGTCAGGAGATCGAGACCATCTTGGCTAACACGGTGAAACCCTGTCTCTACTAAAAAATACAAAAAACTAGCCGGGCAAGGTGGCGGGCGCCTGCAGTCCCAGCTACTCGGGAAACTGAGGCAGGAGAATGGCGTAAACCCGGGAGGCGGGGCTTGCAGTGAGCTGAGATCTGGCCACTGCACTCCAGCCTGGGTGACAGAGCGAGACTCCATCTCAAAAAAAAAAAAAAAAAAGAAAATGCGTACCAGGTTCATGGGACTCTGAAGTGGGAGAGACAAAACAAGAGAGTTTTGAGGCCAGGAAACACTGTGATTTTATCAATACAAAACAAAACAAAACTCTCTCTCAGAGAAAGAATATTGTACACAGTAAGACTGCTAAAAGAAGTCAAAATTAGAGCACACACCCCAGTATCTAAGGGAAACAGCATCAAGAACAAGTAGAAAATGAAAACTTGAATAATATACTGACTTTGTTTCAAAATCATCTAGTGGTTAAGAGGTAGTGAGTGGGGGTGGGGATGAAATAAGACTGGGTATGTGTTGATGATTCCACAAGCTGGGTGACAGGTATTTGGTGATTCATTATATTACTTTCTTTACTTTTGTGCATGTTTTTAAATTCCCATAGGGAAAGCTAATATATATCTCTTTCTCAACAACTTAGTGAATAACCACTGTAGCGAACTTTCATACAGAACACCCTATTTGTTATGGGAGAAAACTGAGCAGATCTGCCCATGCAAAATTCCTAAAGAGTTCAGAACATACTGAACCTGTGGATGTTTTCTCTCCCATCCCCTTCTCTCAGATCTGTTGCTAGAGCTTATGGTTCTGATCCTTTAGATAGGGGTACAATGGTTATAAGTTATTTTATTTTATTTTATTTTTTTTATTTTTATTTTTATTTTTATTTTTATTTTTTTTTTTGAGACGGAGTCTGGCTCTGTCGCCCGGGCTGGAGTGCAGTGGCCAGATCTCAGCTCACTGCAAGCTCCGCCTCCCGGGTTTACGCCATTCTCCTGCCTCAGCCTCCCGAGTAGCTGGGACTACAGGCGCCCGCCGCCTCGCCCGGCTAGTTTTTTGTATTTTTTAGTAGAGACGGGGTTTCACCGTGTTAGCCAGGATGGTCTCGATCTCCTGACCTCGTGATCCGCCCGTCTCGGCCTCCCAAAGTGCTGGGATTACAGGCTTGAGCCACCGCGCCCGGCCGGTTATAAGTTATTTTATAGGGGCTCCTTATCTGTGTTATTCATGAGGGCAGGGACTGTGCCTATTTCATATTTGAATCCTGGAATGTAGCCAGGATTCAATAAAAGTTTATTGAATGCACATCAAATATGTTGTAATTATTTAAAAGATCTGTACAAAATACGATGAGAGTTGGGTTATGACGTTATGACTCAAGGTTCTTTTTTTTTTTTTTGAGACGGAGTCTCGCTCTGTCGCCTGGGCTGGAGTGCAGTGGCCAGATCTCAGCTTACTGCAAGCTCCGCCTCCCGGGTTCACGCCATTCTCCTGCCTCAGCCTCCTGAGTAGCTGGGACTACAGGAGCCCGCCAGCTCGCCCGGCTAGTTTTTTTTTTGTATTTTTTAGTAGAGACGGGGTTTCACCGTGTTAGCCAGGATGGTCTTGATCTCCTGACCTCGTGATCCGCCCATCTCGGCCTCCCAAAGTGCTGGCATTACAGGCTTGAGCCACCGGGCCTGGCCAAGGTTCTTTAAAATATATATTCACTGCATTTCTACACACCCATTAGGATGGCTATTATCAAAACACAGAGTTGGTGAGGATATGGAGAAATTGGAACCCTTATGCACTGTTGGTGGCAAGGTAAAATAGTACCACCACTGGAAAATGGTATGGTGGTTTCTACAACAATTAAAATTCAAATTACCATATATTCCAGACATTCTACCTCTGGTATATCCTCAAAGGAATTGAAAACAGGGTCTCAAAGAGGTATTTGTACACACACATTCACAGCAACATTATTCACAATAGCCAAAGGTAAAAACAACCCAAGTGTTCATCAATGTGGGTGAATGGATAAACAAAAGGTGGTATACAACGAAATATTATTAGCTTTAAAAGGAAGGAAAGGGCCGGGAGCGGTGGCTCACGCCTGTAATCCCAGCACTTTGGGAGGCCGAGGCAGGTGGATCATGAGGTCAGGAGATGGAGACCATCCTGGCTAACACAGTGAAACCCCGTCTCTACTAAAAATAACAAAAAAAATTAGCCAGGCGTGGTGGCGGGCACCTGTAGTCCCTGGAACTCAGGAGGCTGAGGCATGAGAATCGCTTGAACGCCCCTGGGAGGCGGAGTTTGCAGTGAGCTGAGATCGCGCCACTGCACTCCAGCCTGGGTGACAGAGCGAGACTCCGTCTCAAAAAAAAAAAAAAAAATTAAGGAAGGGCTGAATGCAGTGGCTCAAGCCTGTAATCCCAGCACTTTGAGATGCAGAGGTGACCAGATTGCTTGAGCTCAGGAGTTCGAGACCAGCCTGGGCAACATGGCAAGACCCCATCTCTACTAAAAATACAAACAAATAGCCGGATGTGGGCTGGGCGCAGTGGCTCACGCCTGTAATCCCAGCACTTTGAGGGGCTGAGGCAGGCGGATCACGAGGTCAGGAGTTCCAGACCAGCCTGGCTAACAAGATGAAACCCCATCTCTACCAAAAATATAAAAAATTAGCCGGGCCGGGCGCGGTGGCTCAAGCCTGTAATCCCAGCACTTTGGGAGGCCGAGACGGGCGGATCACGAGGTCAGGATATCGAGACCATCCTGGCTGACACGGTGAAACCCCGTCTCTACTAAAAAATACGAAAACTTAGCCGGGCGAGGTGGCGGGCGCCTGTAGTCCCAGCTACTCGGGAGGCTGAGGCAGGAGAATGGCGTAAACCCGGGAGGTGGAGCTTGCAGTGAGCTGAGATCCGGCCACTGCACTCCAGCCTGGGCGACAGAGCGAGACTCTGTCTCAAAAAAAAAAAAAAAAAAAAAAATTAGCCGGGTATGGTGGCACACCCCTATAATCCCAGCTACTTGGGAGGCTGAGGCAGAACTGCTTGGACCCGGAAGGCAGAGGCTGCAGTGAGCCGAGATCGCACCATTGCACTCCAGCCTGGGTGACAGAGTGAGACTCCATCTCAAAAAAGAAAAAAAAAAAAGAAAAAATAGCCGGACATGGTGGTGCACATCTGTAGTCTTAGCTCCTCGGGAGGCTGAGGTGGGAGGATCGCTGAGGTGGAGGTTGCAATGAGCTAAGATTGTGCCACTGCACTCCAGCCTGGGTGACAGAGCGAGACCATATCTCAAATAAAAAAATAAATACAAATAAAAAGGAAGGATATTCTGACATGTGCTACAACATGGATAAACCTTGAGGGCATTATCATAAGTAAAATTAACTACTCACAAAAAACAAATACTGTATGATCCCACTTATATGCCATACCTCAAGTAGTCAAATTCATACTATAGAGTCAGAGAGTACAATGGTGGTTGCCAGGGGCTGGGGGAATGGGGAATGGAGAGTTGGAAATTGGGATCTTAAATGTGGGTTAATGGCCAGATGTGGTCACTCACGCCTTTAATCCCAGCACTTTGGGAGGCCAAGGCCAGTGGATTGCTTGAGCCTAGAGTTTGAGACCAGTCTGGGCAAAATGGCAAAACCTTGTCTCTACAAAAATTACAAAAAATTTACCCGGGCATGGTGGCACTCACCTGTAGTCTGAGCTACTCGGGAGGGTGAGGTGGGAGGATTCCTTGAGCACAGGAGGTTGAGGCGGCAGTGAGCCGTTGAGTGTGCCACTGCACTCCAGCCTGGGTGACAGAGGAGTGAGACTCTGTCTCAAAAAAAAAAAAAAAACCCGAAAAAAGTGGGTTAATGAAATCAACCTGAAACCATCTACTTTCATCACTGAAACGAAATTCTACCTTGTGAAAATTTAAACTCATTTAGTCCATAACAATTTTCAGTAGGCACAAAGACTAGAGAGTTTTGTTATAAAACATTAAATCAGCCGGGCGCAGTAGCTCACACCTGTAATCCTAACACTTTGGGAGGTCGAGGCGGGCAGATCACAAGGTCAGGACATCAAAACCATCCTGGCTAACACGGTGAAACCCCATCTCTACTAAAAATACAAAAAATTAGCCAGGCGTGTTGGGGGGCGCCTGTAGTCCCAGCTATTTGTGAGGCTGAGGTAGGAGAATGGCAGTGAACCCTGGAGGCGGAGCTTGCAGTGAGCCGATATCGTGCCACTGCACTCCAGCCTGGGTTACAGAGCAAGACTCCGTCTCAAAACAAAACAAACAAAACAAACAAACAAAAAACATTAAATCAGTCCCGGTGCACTGGCTCACACCTGTAATCCCAGCACTTAGGTAGGCTGAGGTGGGTGGATCACCTGAGGTCAGGAGTTCAAGACCAGCCTGGCCAACATGGCAAAACCTCGTCTCTACCAAAAATACAAAAATTAGCCAGGTGTGTGGTGCACACCTATAATCCCAGCTACTTGGGAGGCTGAGGCACGAGAATCACTTGAACCCAGGAGGCAGAGGTTGCACTGAGCTGAGATTGAGCCACTGCACTCCAGCCTTGGTGACAGAGTGAGACCCTGTCTCAAAAAAAAAAAAAAAAAAAAATTAAATCTACCAAGGACTTTAATGAAATGGGTACAGAATCCAACTGGGGAAGAGGAAAATCATCTTGATTTCCCAAAAGGGAATAATAAACTCAAAACCTCCTTTGGAGAAAATACTGAGATGTGTTTTCTGTTGACCAACAGGGAAGGAGTGTTTGGTAATGATAACAAGAAAGGAATCCATGGGAGTAGGGGATGAATTCTGTTCCTAGCAGCACTCTGACCTCACTGGATGACCTTGAACAAGACCCATAATTTCTGATGGCTCTTCCTTTCTAAAGACGAGGGTATGGTACATATGGAAATAGTGCTTATAAATGCTTGTTCTGGCAGCATGAAAGAGGTTTAAAAGACAGGTTCTTTCCCATGCGTCTCCTCGTCAGTATGACATCTCAGGAATTGTAATTTACAACAAAGCATATCATAGATCATAAGGCCAGTGCCACTCTTGACCTCTGGAAAGCTCTAGTTCAAGGAAGAGGTTTTCTTAACAGGCTTTCTGCATCAGAAGTTCAGTCCACAACTGGCAGGAAGTATCAGCACTGAGCTGAAGCAGATGGGTGTAGCCTAAGTTCCTGTGAGGATGAACTAAAAACAGCAGCCAGTATTCTTTGACATCAAGGGAGTGGGCCTCAGTAGTGGATGAGTCTGGGTCCAGAAGAAATAGTGCAAACAAGGCTTTCTAAAACAGTAGAAAACAACTCAGAAAACAAGAGCCGGGAAAATCTAACCACAGGACAGTAAGGCAATAAAACAAACACTTCTTAATCACCTCAAATGACAAGTTTGCTGATTATGCAAATGATCCACACAGAAGTACTTGCATCAAAAAAAGGAGAGTATGAAATAATGATCACGATATACTAAAAGGTACTAAAAATCAGAAGCACATTTGGAGTAATAAAAGTAGAGCATTCAAAAAGCTAAATAAAACAATACATGATACTGGTAGGGAGTAGACATATATATATATATATATGGAACAGAATTGAGAGTCCAGAAATAAATTCACACATCTGTGGTCAACTGACTTTCCATGAGAGTATTAAGACTACTTGGCCAGCTGGGCCAGGCACGGTGGCTCACGCCTGTAATCCCAGCACTTTGGGAGGCCGAGGCGGGTGGATCACGAGGTCAGGAGATCGAGACCATCCTGGTGAAACCCCATCTCTACTAAAAACACAAAAAATTAGCTGGGTGTGGTGGCGGGCGCCTGTAGTCCCAGCTACTGGGGAGGCTGAGGCAGGAGAATGGTGTGAACCTGGGAGGCGGAGCTTGCAGTGAGCCGAGATCGTGCCACTGCACTCCAGCCTGGGCGATAGAGCGAGACTCCATCTCAAAAAGAAAAAAAAAAAAAAGAGACTACTCAATGGAGAAAGGTTAATCTATCAACAAATAGTGCTGGATATCACATGCAAAATAGGATATCAGAAGCATAAAACACTAAAGGAAAAAACAGATACAATTGAGTTCATCAAAATTTAAAACTTTATGCATCAAAGGACTATCAAGAAAGTAAGAAGATAACCCATGGATTGGGAGAAAATATTTCCAAGTCATATATCTGATAAGGTTCTAGTATCCAGAGTATATAAAAAACTCTTGGTTGGGTGCGGTGGCTTATGCCTGTAATCCCAGCACTTTGGGAGGTTGAGGCAGGTGGATTACCTGAGCTCAGGAGTTCCAGACCAGCCTGGGCAGCATGGTGAAACCCCATCTCTACTAAAAACACAAAAAATTAGCTGGGCACTGTAGTGTGCACCTGTAGTCCCAGCTACTTGGGAGGCTGAGACAGGAGAATCACTTCAGCTTGGGAGGTGGAGGTTGCAGTGAGCCGAGATTGTGCCACTACACTCCAGCCTGGGCAACAGAGTGAGACCTTGTCAAAAACAAAAACAAAAACAAAACAAAACAAAACAAAAACCACGAAAAACAACCCTTACAAATCAACAACAAAAAGACAACCCGATTTTTAAAATGGGGGAAAGGATTTCAAGAAACATTTCTTCAAAGAATTAAACAAACAGCCAACAAGCACATTAGTCATTAGGAAAATGGAAATCAAAACCACAATGAGATCCTACTTCACACTCATAAAGATGGTAATCATAAAAAAGGAGAAAAAACCCAACAACATCCTTGTTGGCAAGGATGTGGAAAAATTAGAATCCTCATACATTGCTGGTGGGATGTAAACTGGTACAACCACTAGTACTTAACTATAGCCATACCACCCTGAACATGTCCAATTTTGTCTAATCTTAATGTGGAAAAACTGATATGGAAAATAGTTTGATCAGCCGGGCATGGTGGCTCAAGCCTGTAATCCCAGAACTTTGGGGAGCTGAGAGGGGTGGATCACCTGAGGTTGGGAGATGGAGACCAGCCTGGCCAACACAGTGAAACCTGTCTCTACTAAAAATACAAAAATTAGCCAGGTGTGGTGGCACACACCTGTAATCACAGCTGCTCAGGAGGCTGAGGCAGGAGAGTCATCTGAACCCAGGAAGCGGAGATTGCAGTGAACCCTGGGTGACAGAGCAAGACTCCATCCAACACAAAGAAAAGAAAATAGTTTGATGGTTCCTCGAAAAGTTGAACATAGAATAACCAGCAATACCACTCCTAGGTATATGCTCAAAAGAAATGAAAATAGGTATCAAACAAAAGCCTGCACATGAATATTCATAGTAGCATTATTCATAATAGCCAAAAGGTGGAAACAACTCAAATGTCCACCAGTTGATGACTGGATAAACAAAATATGGTACATCCATACACAGGAATATTATTCGGCCATAAAAAGAAATGCTGATACATGCTACAACTTAGATGAACCTTGAAAACATCATGCCTAATAGAAGAAGCCAGACACAAAAGGTTGCATATAGTATGATTCCAATTACATAAAATGTCCAGAATAGGCAAATCCATAGAAATAGAGAGATCAGTATTTACTTGGAACACTTGGGACAATAAAAAATAATAAATAAAATTTTTAAAAAAGAAAGAAATCAGAAGTTGCCAGAGGATGAGGAGAAAGGAAAATGATGAGTGGCTGCCAACAGGTACCAGGTTTCTCCCATCCAAGTACTAACCAGACCCAACCGTGCTTAGCTTCTGAGATCAGACAAGATTGGACATGTTCAGGGTGGTATGGTTATAGACAGATACCAGGGTTTCTTTTTGGGGTGACGAAATGTTCTGGAATTAGATAGCGGTGATGGTTACACAACCTTGTGAATATACAGACATGAGCCACATAATGATGTTTCAGTCAACAACAGACTGCATACATGACAGTGGTCCTATAACACAGTGGTCCCCAACCTTTTTGGCACCAGGGACTGGTTTCATGGAAGACAATTTTTCCATGGACTGGGGGGGAGGGGGGATAGTTTCAGGATGAAACTGTTCCACCTCAGATCATCAGACATTAGTTAGATTCTCGGAAGGAGTACGCAACCTAGATCCCTAGCATGTGCAGTTCACAACAGGGTTCACTCACGCTCCTATTAGAATCTAATGCCACCACTGATCTGACGAAAGGCAGAGCTCAGATGGTAATGCTTGCTCATATGCTGCTCATCTCCTGCTGTGTTACTGGGTTCCTCACAGGTCACGGCCCTGGGGGTTGGGGACCCCTGCTATAATATTATAATACCATATTTTTACTGTACATTTTCTATGTTTAGATACACTAATACTTATCATTGTGTTACAGCTGCTTACAGTATTTAGTACAGTTAGATGTTGTACAGGTTTGTAGCCTGAGAGCAATAGGTTATACCATATAACCTAGATATGTAGTAGGCTGTCCCGTCCAGGTATGTGTAATTATACTCTATGATGTTTGCATGACGCATTTCTCAGAACCTACCCTTGTTGTTAAGTGATGCACAGGTACTAACAACTGCTGAACTGTATGTTGTAAAATGATGAGTTTCATGGTATGTGAATTATATCTCAATAGAAAAGAGCATTTATAAAGTTCTTGTTGCTAAATTTATTTACTTTCAGTAAATTTTATTTTAAAAGATGTCTATGGGCCGGGTGCAGTGGTTCATGCCTGTAATCCTAGCACTTTAGGAGGCTGAGGTGGGCGGATCACCTGAGGTCAGGAGTTTGAGACCAGCCTGGCCAACACAGTGAAACCCTGTCTCCACCAAAAATACAAAAATTAGCCAGGCGTGGTGGCGGGCACCTGTAATCCCAGCTACTCAGGAGGCTGAGGCAGGAGAATCACTTGACCCCAAGAGGCGGAGGCTGCAGTGAGCCAAGATCACGCCACTGCACTCCAACCTGGACAACAGAACAGAGCAGGACTCTGACTCAAAAAAAAAAAAAAAAAAAAAGTCTATGTCTTAATGTCTTCATGGTGCTGGGACATAACTGACATTTGAAGCCTTGAATGCCTCTCTCTTTGCAAAGTCATTTGTTACTACTCAGTTACCATCTCACCTCCAATATCCAACTGCATACCAAACCTCTAGCCAGTACTAGAACGCATACTACCGAGCTCTTCCATACTTTAGCACCCGCACACATGCTGTTCCTTCTGCCCAAAAACTTTTGTGCCTTCGGTCCATCTCATCCAAGCCTGTTTTTCAATGCCCAACACAAATGTCACTGGTACCCTGAAACTTCAACTCCTCCTTGCCCCATCTCAGAAAATGTAACTTTCTGTATTCTTCTCTCTGTATATTCCTCTACAGAGGTATTTCTTATACTATAACATAACCACCTTGTCCCATGTTTGTTCTCTTCTTCCGTCTTCATCCCAGACTGGGACTCCAGGGAGGTACAATTTTTTTTTTTTTTTGTGACGGAGTCTCGCTCTGTTGCCAGGCTGGAGTGCAATGGCGTGATCTTGCCTCATTGCAACTTCCACCCCTCAGGTTCAAGTGGTTCTCCTACCTCAGCCTCCCCAGTAGCTGGGATTACAGGTGCACGTCACCATGCCCAGCTAATTTTTGTATTTTTAGTAGAGACGGGATTTCACTGTGCTGACCAGGATGGTCTCGATCTCTTGACCTCATGATCCGCCTGCCTCAGCCTCCCAAAGTGTTGGGATTACAGGTGTGAGCCACCGCACCCGGCCAGAGGTACAACTTTCTTAGTCAATCTTGAGCACCAGTGTAGTGCTTAGAAGAGGGTAGTGAGAGAAGAGCTGACATTTACTGAATGCCTAAGAAGTTCAGGGCACATAACAATCTTCACAACCATGCTGTGAAGTACATATTACCTTATCCATTTTACAGATAAAGAAACTTGAGTTTTAAGAAAGGTACAGCAATTTTCCTAAGGTCATTCAACCTGTTAAATGATGGAATGGAGGAGTCCAGACCAGATTGGACTTCCGCCTCTTTTTTTTTTTCGGAGACGGAGTCTGGCTCTGTCGCCCAGGCTGGAGTGCTGTGGTGAGATTTCCACTCACTGCAAGCTCCGCCTCCCGGGTTCATGCCATTCCCCTGCCTCAGCCTCCCCAGTAGCTGGGACTACAGGCGCCCCCATCATGCCCGGCTAATTTTTTGTATTTTTAGTAGAGACCGGGTTTCACCCTGTTAGCCAGGATGCTCTTGATCTCCTGACCTGGTGATCCACATGCCTCGGCCTCCCAAAGTGCTGGAATTACAGGCCTGAGGCACTGCGCCCAGCCCTGTCTTTTTTTTCTTTTTCTTTTTTTTTGAGATCGCCCAGGCTGGAGTGCGGTGGCGCCATCTCGGCTCACTGCAAGCTCCGCCTCCCGGGTTCACGCCATTCTCCTGCCTCAGCCTCCCCAGTAGCTGGGACTAGGGGCGCCTGCTACCACGCCCGGCTAATTTTTTATATTTGCAGTAGAGAGGGGGTTTCACAGTGGTCTGGATCTCCTGACCTCGTGATCTGCCCGCCTTGGCCTCCCAAAGTGCTGGGATTACAGGTGTCAGCCACCACGCCCGGCCTTTTTTTTTTTTTTTTGAGAAGGCATCTCTCTCTGTCGCCCAGGCGGGAGTGCAGTGGCACTATCTTGGCTCACTGCAATCTCCACCTCCCAGGTTCGTGCCATTCTCCTGCCTCAGCCTCCGGAGTAGCTGGGACTACAGGCACCCACCACCACGCCCGGCTAATTGTATTTTTAGTAGAGATGGGGTTTCACCCTGTTAGCCAGGATGGTCTCGATCTCCTGACCTCATGATCTGCCCGCCTCTGCCTCCCAAAGTGCTGGGATTATAGGCATGAGCCACCGCGCCAGGCCGGACTTCTGCCTCTTAAATCCAGGGTTCTCCTGTCACTACAGTGAGGTATTGACTAACATAAGCTATGAGATATCACTGCCTGGGTACATATCCCAGCTCTTCCACTTATCTTTGTGGTTTTACGCAAATTAACCTCTTTATGATTGTTTCTTCATTTGTAAAAGGAAGATAATAACAGTGCCTATATATAGGGTTTTATGAAGAATAAATGAGATAGTATATATAAAGCACTTAGAACAGTATCTGGCACCTACTAGGTGCTCAATAAATGTTAGCTATGACATTTATTACTGTCCCACATTGAGCTGGTGTTTGTTAAACACTGGATGACTGGATAAAATGTACATCTTTCATGCAGAGATTGCTGGATTATCCATTTCACTGATTCAGGACCAGAGTCTCTGAGGAATCCAGAGAGAGGATGTTAAAGCCCTAAGAAGTAAAAACACTAAAATGATAACATTTTGACCTTTTGAAGACTCTTTGAGGTGGCAATGGCCACAAAATTGAGCGGAAACAAAATATTTTCGCCCCATTTCCAGATAAATTGGATTTGCTAAACCGCCCAGAATAACAAGAGCAAGAATTAGATGTTCAGCTAAGCTCTAGCTTCTGATCCTAGATGGTGGCAATAACAACAATAGTATTAATGATAATTGCAGAAACTCTTGATATGTGTGAGGCTTCTTCTAAATGCTTTATATACATTAACAATTTAATGTTCATCGGAGCAGATTCTCCTACTGTATCCAAGACAGCAGAAATGCAGAGCAAAAAGGAGATTGCTGCCTGATAGCAGAGCCACTCTAGGAATGGGGAGATTTTCTCCTAAATCCAATGACTGGTAAAAGTGACAAGAGGTTAGTCCACTTAGTGCTGGAAAGGACAAGATCCTAGAAAGTGCAAATGCTCCACTATTGCTTTAGGGGCAACAGCCTGGCTGCAACTGGGAAGACTTTCTATTTCTAAGGTCAGGATAATAGGGAAGCTCCTGCCAATGCTGCATAGAACTAAGGACACTTAGCAGTGATGGCTGACTTCCAACTGAGCCATTAAGGTAAATGTAGAAGAAAGCTCCAGGTAGAAATATCTTTGGGAACTCAGAGAACACACTAAGTGTCTGAAGCTGGTACTTAATCTATTATTGAACTCAGAGTTTGCCATTCTGGGGCCAATTTGAGTCCACTTATGACACCTCCCGCAACACTGCTCATTTCTGTTAACCGGACTTCACAGAGGGTGAGAAGGGCAGCAATCAGATCATATAATTGGTACTCATTGTAATAAAATGTTGATTTCTCTTGTCCTTGGACTTCCTTCCAGCCACAATCACTCTATGATCTTGTCTGGGATTCTTTTTCCTTTCTCTCTCCATTTTGCTGACTGTAATGGAATAATAGCAGAAGCTCTCAATCTGTATGAGGCAAATATATGAAGAATGTGTAACATTGACTGTGTTTCCTAATAGACAAATTATCTAAAGGACATCTCTTAAGAAGAGATGAGATGGAGCCAACTGTGAGAAAAAAAAAAATGGGTGAAGAAAGTTTCAAGGAGAAGACTCCATAGAGCAGAATGGGAAAGATGGCCAGGAGAAAAGTGAGATAATAAAAGGAAAAGCAGTCCCTGACACAGAAGGTACTCAACAGCTATTTGCTGACTGAAAGAACACACACTAACAAGAGAATGAAATACCAGGATTATAAAGAGGGAACAAATATATTTTCCCGTCTACCTTGTTGTTACCCCACCCAGGATATATTTAGATTGGTGCAAAAGTAATTGTGGTTTTTGAATAGTTAATAGATTAACATCTAATTTATGTATTGTTTACATACATACACATACAAACTACAACCATGTATGATACATTTAAAGTAATACGCTAGGCACAGTGGTGCATACCTAGAGTCCCAGCTATTCAGGAGGCTAAGGTGGGAAGACTGCTTGAGCATAGGAACTCAAGTCAGCTTGGGCAACATAGCAAGACCCTGTCTCTAAACAAAGAAAACAAAAAAAGTGAAGTAATTAATGCCAAACATTGCAATCAGGGTTTGGTGTACTTGAAATACACAAATGAGTATTTTTACATGCTGAAGACACAGCAACCAACAACTAGGGCTAAAGTACTGCATTCCTAAAGTTAACCCACAGAGCCTATCATGCCATGCCAAAGTTCATTTTTCCGGCTCCAAACCTGGAACTTTCCTTTCCTATTTCCTCTCCCTAACAGCTTAGAGCTACTGGACTCCATCCTTGGACTCCTCTGTTCACTGCAAATGTTCTTTATAAGCTATGAAATCCGGATTTGAGGTCTGGTTTCTTACTTCAACTTTGAAACTCATTTCCCACCCCAAGTTAACACAATCTCAAAATATTCATGAATTTTATGGCTAGACCTAAAGCTTCTTTGTGCCTCCCTGCCAGCCTGCCTTTGTTTTAGTACCTTCTAGCCTGTCCTCACTTGAGTTTTTACTCTAATTTTTTGTCCAGTCATCCCATCACTAGTCCCCTATCAAACTGCTTGCTGGACATTTCTGTATACATACCTTGCTTGTCCTTACGTCAAATTCAAAACCACCAAGACCAAATCCAATTAAGGAAGGAGACCACTACTACTCCTGCTGCCCTCCTCCCCACACCTTGCCTAGTTCACAAGACAGGAGGAAAGAGAAAAAGAAACAAAAGTAAGATAAATAGCCAGACAACCTTGGCACCACCACCCAGTCCTAGGAGTTAAAAAAAGTAATAATAATAACATCAACCCCAGACCTAAACTACTTGTGTTATCTGTAAATCCGACACTGTATGAAAAAAAAAAGCACTGTAAAACTTTTTGTTCCGTTAGCTGATGCATGTAGGCCCCAGTCCCGTTTCTTCCCACGCTTGCTCAATTTATCATGACCCTTTCACGTGGGCCCCTTAAAGTTGTAAGCCTTTAAAAAGGCCAAGTATTTCTTTTTCGGGGAGCTCAGCTCTTAAGATGCAAGTCTGCCAACGCTCCTGGCCGAATAAAAAACCTCTTCCTTCTTTAATCCGGTGTCTGAGGAGTTTTGTCTGCGGCTCGTCCTGCTACACAATGTGTGTTCCCAAATCAACTCTCCTTCCTCACCTCCCTGGTATGGTTACTGACCAATTAGAATTAATGTTCAACCACTCAGAATGCCATAGGAGGTAGGCCAAATCAGTGTACTGAGTCCAATGTCAGCCCTGTCCATAATCCTTCCACCCAGCTAAACTTGGAGGAATTGTCTATTCTCATAGTCTCCCTTCATCATTGATTTATTCCTTCCATAATCCACACATTTTTAGCCCTCCTTCCTTACCATCAAAATTCCTCCTGACAAGGTCACCAATAGCCTTCTTCTTGCTAAAACCAACGAATTCTTTTTTTTTTTTTTTTTTGAGACGGAGTCTCGCTCTGTCGCCCAGGCTGGAGTGCAGTGGCCGGATCTCAGCTCACTGCAAGCTCCGCCTCCCGGGTTCACGCCATTCTCCGGCCTCAGCCTCCCGAGTAGCTGGGACTACAGGTGCCCGCCACCTCACCCGGCTATTTTTTGTATTTCTTAGTAGAGACGGGGTTTCACCGTGTTAGCCAGGATGGTCTCGATCTCCTGACCTCGTGATCCGCCCATCTCGGCCTCCCAAAGTGCTGGGATTACAGGCTTGAGCCACCGCGCCCGGCCCCAACGAATTCTTTTTAGCTTTTATTTCACTTGATCATCCTTGGTAACATTTAACAATGCTGACCATTCCCTCCTCCCTGAAACACTCTCCTCAGCTTCTCTGACATTATACTCTTCTGGTTGCAATCCAATCACTTCTGGTGATGCCTTCTGAGTCTTCCCCAAACCTGCTTTTCCTCAGGTTTCTTTTTTTTTTTTTTTTTTTTGAGACGGAGTCTCGCTCTGTCGCCCAGGCTGGAGTGCAGTGGTGCGATCTCGGCTCACTGCAAGCTCCGCCTCCCAGGTTCACGCCATTCTCCTGCCTCAGCCTCCCGAGTAGCTGGGACTACAGGCACCTGCCACCACGCCCGGCTAATTTTTTTGTATTTTTAGTAGAGACGGGGTTTCACCGTGTTTGCCAGGATGGTCTCGATCTCCTGACCTCGTAATCCGCCCCCCTCGGCCTCCCAAAGTGCTGGGATTACAAGCGTGAGCCACCGCGCCTGACCACCTCAGGTTTCTTATCTCAGTGAATGATACCACTATCCCCTAAGCTCCTAAACCAGAAACCAAATTCCTTATTCTTATTTGCTCCTAACATTCCTTCAGTCATTGAATCCTGCTTATTCTTAGTTTGCTTCTCTTCATTGCCTACATTTTTCTTTTTTTTTTTTCTTTTTCTTTTTTTTAAATGAGATGGAGTCTTGCTCTGTTGCCCAGACTGGAGTGCAGTGGTGCGATCTCGGCTCACGGCAACCTCCACCTCCCTGGTTCAAGCGATTCATCCGTTTCAGCCTCTCGAGTAGCTGGGACTACAGGCGCCTGCCACCAGGCCCGGCTAATTTTTGTATTTTTAGTAGAGACAGGGTTTCACCCTATTGGCCAGGCTGGTCTCAAACTCCTGACCTTGTGATCCGCCCGCCTTGGCCTCCCAAAGTGCTGGGATTACAGACGTGAGCCACCATGCCCGGCCTTCACTGCCTACATTTTTAAAGCACTTAACCATGTGCTAGGCAGGTGTGTTCTAAGTTATTTAATCCTCGCAACAAGACTGTAAGGTAAATTTTATCATCTCTAATTTTCAGATTAGGTAACAGAGGCAAAGAGTGGTTAAATAACTTGCATAAGGTCACATAACTACTAAGTGGCAGAGCAGGATTCAAACCCAGGTGGCCTGACTCAATTCTGGGTCCAGGTCACTATTCTATCTCACTGAAATCTCTGCAACAGCCTCCTTGGTTTCCAGCTTTGCATCATGGCTTCCCTGTAGCCACAGCGATCTTTGTTAAAACATAAATCTGACTCTTGCTACTCTTTTGCATGAAATTCTTTACTGGCTCTTTATTACCTTCAGAATAAAGTCTACATTCAATATGACATTCAGGGACCTCCATAACCTAGCCAGAAAGTGTTTACTTCTTTGGCTTCATGTTTTTGGGTTTTGGCCCCATTTTAACCACGACCCTAAAAGCTCCACTAGCACAATGATAGCCTATACTTCCAGGTTTCTGCATTGTTTGATGTGTCAAGAACACTCTTTCCCATCTTCACATTTGACTTCTTCTGATGAGCCTTTTCTGACCTCCTAAGACTAGGGTGTATGCCTCTCCTGTGAGCTCCCACAGCCCCCAGTTCTAATTCTCACTGTAGCATTTATTTCACTGTGTTATTGCCCATCTACTAATATTAGTATCTGCTTTATCACAAGATTGTGAGCTTCCTGAGAATGGGAACTGTGTAGGATTCACTGTTGTATCCTCAGTACTCACTGCTGCCTACCTGGTGCACGGTGCGCAATATTCATTTAATGAATAAAACTTTATTGTCTATATCACACTCTTTAACACTTACTTATATAATGCCCTATATTGATTTTATTTTCATGTGTGTTAGCCTGATCTTTAAAACCAGAATGTCGGTTTCTTGAAAGATAGCAAATATACCCAGTACTTCTTTTATATATTTATTTACTCTTAGGCTGGGCGCAGTGGCTCACGCCTATAATCCCCACATTTTGGGAGGCTGAGGCAGGAGGATCACCTGAGTCCAGGAGTTTGAGGTCATCCTGCGTATAGTGAGACCGCATTTCTATAAAAAATAAGCAAAATTAGCTGGCATGGTGGCATGTACCTGTGGTCCCAGCTACTCAGGAGAGCTGAGATGGGATGATTGCTTGAGCTCCAGAGGTTGAGGCTGCAGTAAGCCATGATCATGCCACTCCAGCCTGGTGACAGAGCAAGATCCTGTCTCATAAAAGAAAAAAACTATCTTTAGAGATGGGGTATCACTCTGTCACCCAGGATGGAGTGCAGTGTCATGATCATAGCTCACTGCAGCCTCGAACTCTTGGACTCAAGAGATCCTCCCACCTTAGCCTCCCAAGTAGCTGGGACTACAGGTCTGTGCTGCCATGCCCAGCTAATATTTTTATTTGTAGAGATGGGGAGGGGTCTCATTATGTTGCCTAGGCTGGTCTTGAACTTCTGGCCTTAAGCAATACTCCTGCCTCAGCCTCCCAAAATGTTGGAATTATAGGCAAGACCCACCATGCCTGGCCTATACGTAGTACAAGTTAGGGGGTACTCACAAAACTTCCTGATAACAATTTATTCAGGCATCAATGAATGTCAACAATCCAATGATTCTGGTAATATTTCTCTCTCTCTCTCCCTCCATATGAGGAAACTGAGTCATAGTTTAGTAGCTTGCCTAAGATGACATAGCTAGGAAGCAAGAGAGCTGGGATTTGAATCCTGATGTTGGTGCCTGTATTCTTAACCACTATGATAACAGGCTAAGAAAACTAAAATTACAGATGCTAAGTAACTTACCTAAGATCTTTTTAAACATTTAGAAAGTCTTTTTTTTTTTCCTTTGATAGTACGCAAGGAACTAAGATCATAGTGCAGTGCTAAGACTAGAACCCAAGTATTTCCAAAGGCTACACTCGGCCAGGCATGGTGGCTCACACCTGTAATCCCAGCACTTTGGGAGCCTGAGGCGAGAGGATCATGAGGTCAGGAGTTCAAGATCAGCCTGACCAACATGGTGAAACCCCATCTCTACTAAAAATACAAAAAATAGCTAGGCGTGGTGGCGGGTGCCTGTAATCCCAGCTACTCGGGAGGCTGAGGCAGAAGAATCTTGCTTGAACCCGGGAGGCAGAGGTTGCAGTAAGCCGAGATCACGCCACTGCACTCCAGTCTGGGTGACAGAGTGAGACTCTGTCTTAAAAACAAAAACAAAAACAAAACCCAAAGCCTATACTCATACATTATTTGGTATACCGCTTCTCCTACTTTAAAAGTCAGTACTAAGCTCATACTGGGTGTTAATACATTTTAAAACTGCAAATCCAGTTTACTGAAATTGGAGAATATCAGATTCCCTTCCAAGAGAGACAGAGTTGTAGCTTAGTGGGTGAATTCACCTTTCATATTGACAGTCTAGTCTTACGAACCAATTAAGTTTGTAGTTTCTGCATTCCTCCTGTGACACCGAAGACTGTGTTTTCATCAATGTGAAAACCATGCTATCTCAGCTAAATCAAAATCCACTCTCATTCAAGAATTTATTCTTCCTTTTATTTCTCAACACCAGTGACATGTTCCCAAGTTCTCTGCCTTTACGGATCCTTAGTTCCCAGTGTGGAATGTCTTATTTCTGAAAGCAACCTGTGATTGACAAGCCTTCTTGGCTATTCTGTAGTTTACCCAAAAAAAAAAAAATCCGTTCTCCCTGTCGGCTCATTAGACTGCTTTTCCTTACATGGTACTCTGCTTTTCATTTCAAGCATTTATTAAAACTAAACTATGTACCAAGCATACACAAAATGGATATAACCTAACTCACTGAAGGCACTTTCAAAGAAACAGCCTTGGTGTTTAGATATTTTGACTAGAATATTATTTCCCTAACAAGCTGCATAAAACCATCCCTGTTCAGTTTGTAATTATACACCAAAATATTGAGCACAATCTCAGTAGCTACTTCTATAGCACATCATATAAAGTGAACTGCTGGAGCCAACTCATTAGATCTTACTCCAAAGATTTTTACCAACACCTTGGTCCTCTTTTGCTGACAAAAAGGATTCTTAAGCCTTTTAACAGCTTTATGACTTCCTTATTAGAGCTCACCCACTAACATATACTATTAACAAAATGAACTGCCCATCCTTCTTGGGAAACACTCTGGAGAATATTTCCTGATTTCATAGCACAGTTTTGTCTCTGGATTAGTACGAAACTGAGAATCAAACATCCCTGGAATATTCTGTAAAACATGAGTATTATGTTTCACAATGTTGTCTTCAAGGATATAAACAATTCAAAATTTAAGTATTTGAGTAGTACTGTATCATATTATTATTGCTGTGATATTTTCAGAAGAAATCTGAAGTCTGGAGTAAGTCTGGAGTAACTACGGGCCATAAAATATGGCCATCTTGCCCCAATAAATGGAGCAAAGTTCAAATCTGGATCATCAGAAAAAGACAACAGGCACATTTCTAAACCAAATCTGATTGTCTTGAGGAAGGAAGGTACTGAACCTGTTAGAGTACATCTCTGAAGGACTGAGAATCAAGTCCTTCATTCCCCCGCCCCCCAAAAAATCCAATCAATCATGCTGATAAATGTCTTAGTTACAGGGGAGAAAAAATAGAGATGACTAAGCCGAAAAACATCTTCTTCTGGCTTTGTATCTTTTCTGGGCAGTGCTGTTCCTGATAAGACACATGACACAAAATATGGTTTTGCTGAATATCAAGGTAAGTTAGGGAAAACGGTAGTTTTTTGAATAGGAAAAATTAGATGACAACAGCAACAGGTAAAGCAGCCTTGGGCTTCTGAGGTAGAAATATTGGCATCCCTACGTAGGCATGGTAGATAATCTGAAAATAGCACAAGTGCTGGCCTGTTATAGCCTGTGTCTACCATAAAGAGAGGGAAAAGTATTACAATCTAGCAAAAGTAGCCCTTCAAAATCTAAGGAGGAGCATTTCATCAGATACCAATAAATGAACCCTCGCTGCATACAAAGGCAATACATTAAGTGCTGAGTGATCAACTTCAAAGAACCTCCTGCTATTCTGAAATTTAAAACCGTACTCTCATTTCCTCAAGCCTGTATTTTATGTAATGAAACAAAATGCACATCATATATCTCTTGCAGCAGTGTGAGAGTAAACATAGGACCCCTCCCACCAAAAATTGTGCAGAGCCCTTCCCCTTCAGCCTTTTGCTACAGAAATATCCTACTGCTTCCCTAAAAATAGTATATGCTTTCTTTAGCAAGTGGAATATCACCCTGTTACTCTCTCCCTTACTCTGCTTCACTTTTTTTTGCATAATGCTTATGATTACCTGATATTTTACATATTTATCATGTCTCTCCCAATTAGAATATAAGCTTCATGAGGGCAGAAATTTCAAATATTTTGTTCACAGATGTATTCCCAGTATCTAGAACTGTATTTAGCATGTAGCAGATTCTCAAAAATATTTGTAAAATTAATAAAATTTAAAAATCCCTATTATATTGGAATTGTTAAATTAAAAAAAAATTTAAGACAGGGTCTCTCTTTGTTGCCCAAGCTGGAGTGCAGCGGCATGATCACAGCTCACTGCAGCCTCCAACTCCTGAGCTCAAATAATCCTCCCACCTCAGCCTCCTGAGTAGGTGGGACTACAGGTGAGTGCCACCACACCTGGCTATTTTTTTTTGGTAGCGATGAGGGTCTCGCTATGTTGCCCAGGCTGGTCTCAAAAACTCCTGGGCTCCAGGGATCCTCCCACCTTGGCCTCCCAAGTGCTGGGATTTACAGGTGTGAGCCATTATGTCTGGCCAAATTTTAAAATTTTGCCATATCTGTGTTTGTATATGTGTGAATAAATTTACAGACTCTAGGGTGTAATTCACAGTGTAGAACAAGTCAAGAGGCAGAGGATCCGAAACTTGGGTGGGGAGATAGGAGAGTGATTGCAAAAACAAAGCAATGCATCTTATTACATGGACGAAAGGGATCAAACATTATCAGCAAACTATTTTAAAGAGTGAATTAAATTTATCTCTCTATCCTTTCTTTGATTGTAGTGAATTCAAATTCACCTCAGATTAGTTGAATTGACATTAGCTTTCTTCTCTGATAAAGCTTTTAAAATTTATTTAGTAAAGTGGCCAGGCACAGTGGCTCACAACTGTTATCCCAGCACTTTGACAAGCCGAGGTGGGTGGATCACCTGACGTCAGGAGTTTGAGACCAGCCTGGCCAACATGGTGAAACCCCATCTCTACTAAAAAAAATTCAAAAAAAAAAATTAGCCAGGTGTGGTGGCGCACACCTTTAATCCCAGCTACTTGGGAGGCTGAGGCAGGATAATTGCTTGAACCTGGGAGGTGGAGGTTGCAGTAAGCGGAAATGGTGCCACTGCACTCCAACCTGAGAAACAGAGATTCTGCCTCAAAAAAAAAAAAAAAAAAAAAAAAAAAAATTTGGAAAGTTGTTTTCCTCCTTATATTACTGCCTGCAAGATCGAAACAGAGTTTCCCATTTCTATTTTGGGATCTGACTGAGTCACAAGGTAGTCTTGGCAAATCACTCTGCTCTATCTCTCAGTTTCTTAAGGCTGCCTGGGAACTTGAACTGTCAGCCAAACAGGAAGAAGGGTCCTTCCGCCTAACTCCAAAAGGCCTAAGTCAAATGGATATGCTGAGATTTAATGATGGATATAAATTACAGCAAATGGATTCCCTATAGGGTGAGGGGGAAAAAAAGCAAACATTTTACTTAACTTCCTCTATACAATTCGGGGCTGGCAGAAAGGGCAGACTATTACAATGTAGCTGAGCAAATTTTTCCATGTTTGCATAACATGTGTTTTCAACTAAAGATACTCCTTCTATATTACTACTATATACAACACCCCAAAAAACCTCAAATGTAAGTAAAGCAATGTGACAGATTCTACGCTGGCCAAGTTATACTGTTTTTGTTTTGTTTTTTTGTTTTTTTTTAGTGTCAGTGTTCATAAAGGCCCTTTTTCTTTTTCAAGGATGGGTATAAAGTGTTACTTGGCCGGGCACGGTGGCTCACGCCTGTAATCCCAACACTTTTGGGAGGCCGAGACGGGCGGATCACGAGGTCAGGAGTTCAAGACCAGTCTGGCCAACAAAATGAAACTCCGACTCTACTAAAAATACAAAAAATTAGCTGGGTGTGGTGGTGTGTACCTGTAATCCCAGCTATTTGGGAGGCTGACGCAGGAGAATTGCGAGAACCCGGCAGTTGGAGGTTGCAGTGAGCCGAGATTGCACTATTGCACTCCAACCCTGGGCGACAGTGTAAGACTCTGTCTCAAAAAGAAAAAAAAAACAAAAACAAAAAAAGTGTTACTCCACTCCCCACCAGATACTCTTATTTTTGCCCCCTATGAGATCATGAATTCCTCCTGGGTGCACAACTCCCTAAAGTGCTCTGTGTTCTATTGCTTATAATTTCCCACATCCCATGATGCCCCTTGATAGAATTATTTTTTCTGTACTCACACAAATGGAAACAGAAGAGATGAAAAACCCTGGGGATGCAGCCTCGCAGGTCTCAAACTGCTAAGCACAACCTGCATATCTCTTGGCTGAGTTCCTTTCTTGGCTCAGAGTCAGATTTTGCATGACCTAGGAGGCTTAGGACCCAGGGGGCGCCTTTCAGCTGAAAAACAGCTCGCGCTGCAGCAAGCTAGCTGGGAAGCTCCCAGTTCTAAAGAGAGGCTGTTTACCAGAAGAGCATAACAAGGGCAGGTCTGACTGCAAGGCTGGGACCGGGAGGCAGAGCCGCCGCAAAGGGGGCCCCAGTTAAACACTGGTCGTTCAATCACCTGCAAGACGAAGGAGGCAAGGATGCTGTTGGCCTGGGTACAAGCATTCCTCGTCAGCAACATGCTCCTAGCAGAAGCCTACGGATCTGGAGGTGAGATTACAATCTTTCCTTTCCGCAGCAACTTCATGAAACAGAAGGCGTAAAGTCCCCCATACAGGGCCAGGATGACAGGAAACGAAGCGTTTAGCTGGTTTCTGTTGTCCTGTGAAAGCTTTTCCACCCCTCCTTTCCTTGTCAGGGGCTTGCAGCTCCATCTTTGCCATTAAGAACAAAGGCAAGAAGCCACTTTCTCTTTGCCTTTCCTTGCTCATGAGTGGATGGAGCTTGGGGGTTCATCTCCCCTACTCCCCAAGCCCTGTTCTTTCTAAGACCTTTGCATGGTGTGGTCCTCCTTCCCCAGCCTCCTCCTGTGGTTCTCCTGCAGAGGGGAGTGGGAGCTTGGAGTCTCATCCAGTCAGCGATGAGGCCGGTTTCCTCTGTTTGAGGCTCTCTTGAATCTTTTGCCTGACGGAGTCAAGGCTCCTGGAGAATTCTCCTGGGAGAGAGTATTGCCTGTTAAACGGGCAGTAGGTGGCCGTATCCGTGGAGGAAGAAACACCGGAGTTTATGTAACTGACCATTACAACACAGGGATAAACGTCACGTCTGGGCGCCCACCGTCCCAAAACTCCCATCTCCTCAAAGGGACCCTAAGCCAGGCCTCCTTCTCTCCATCTCCTCCTCCAAAGTGGTCACAAGTTCAAGAGTAACAACCCTTTACACTTCTGCAGCGCTTTCCGGGTTTCAAAAATAAATAAATAAAACCTAACAGTCTCTGAACGTTGACTAAGGGCCAGGCACAGGCTAGGGGGCTTCACAGGCGCTTTCTTTTCCGTCTCTTTCGGGCAGCACAGCAACCCTCTGAGGTGTGTGTAGGGTTGTGGGGAGGGGGCGGAGGACGTGGGGTGTTGCCAGGAGAGGACAGGGAGGCCCAGCAGGGCCCAGGGTCCCCTAGCCAGGCTGGGGCTCGGCCCGGGTGGTCCCAGCTCCCCTGCCCGCCACGCTGGGCGTCTTCCCTTCGCTGCCCGCTACTCTGTGTCCGGGGGCTTCTCTTCCTCACAGGTTGTTTCTGGGACAACGGCCACCTGTACAGGGAGGACCAGACCTCCCCCGCGCCGGGCCTCCTCTGCCTCAACTGGCTGGACGCGCAGAGCGGGCTGGCCTCGGCCCCCGTGTCGGGTAAGTGTCCTCCGGAGGATGGCGCCGGGGCTGGCGGGCGGCAGTCGCCGTCCAGGTCCCAGCCCCAGCACACATTTCCTTCTCTTCCCTCTTAGGCGCCGGGAATCACAGTTACTGCCGAAACCCGGACGAGGACCCGCGCGGGCCCTGGTGCTACGTCAGTGGCGAGGCTGGCGTCCCTGAGAAACGGCCTTGCGAGGACCTCAGATGTCCAGGTACCTACCCGGGACCCCGGGAATCCCCGCTCCTGGGGCTGACTGGGAGCGGCGGACAACCGCCGCGCACGTGCAGCCGCGCGATGCCGGCCGGCCCCGCTCCGCCTCCGCGCCGTCCGATTGGCCAGGGCTGTCTCCAGGCCACGGGGCTCAAAGCCCATTGGCCACCGCCGCCACTCTTATGAGCTCATCCGCGGCGAGCGCTTGTAAACAACTGCGCGGGGCGAGGCTAGGTCTTTCCGCGGGGCGAGGCTAGGTCTTTCCGCCGTGCGCCCCGAGGAGTGGCTTTTGGACCTTCAGCGTTTGTTGACCGTTTGCTGAGGGTCTGCAGTGCGCTAGACCCACACTGCTCACAACCCCCGCTCCCCCACCTCCCCCGACACACATCGCGGGAAGAAGCCGTTTGGGAAGAAGCCGTCTGGGGGATTTGAGCTTCAGAGAAGTTAAGCGATTGACCGAAGGCAGTGGCAGGGGACAGATTTGAATTCACATTTCTTAGATTCTAGAGCGCAGGCTTTTTGCTCCCAAAGCAGCAAGACAGTTTTCTAGGATTAAATGGGATAATCAAAGTAAAGCTTTTTTTTTTTTTTTTTTTTTTTGAGTCGGAGTCTCGTTCTGTCACCCAGGCTGGAGTGCAGTGGCGCGATTTCGGCTCACTGCAACTTCTGCCTCAGCCTCCTGAGTAGCTGGGATAACAGGCGTGCACCACGACGTCCAGCTAATTTTTATATTTTTAGTAGAGACGGGGTTTCACCATGTTGGCCTGGCTGCTCTCAAAGTCCTGACCTCAGGTGATCCGCCCGCCGCCGGCCTGGCCTCTCAAAGTGTTGGGATTACAGGCGTGAGCCACTGCTCCCTGCACAAAGTGAAGCATCTCACCTAAGGGTTGGCACAGAGCATACGCTTAGATGTGAGCTGCTCAGAGGAAGCATGGGTTGTTTCCTGGAGTGGAGATGGGGGGAATCCCCTGCAGAAGACGGCAACCTAGAGGGGCCTTGAGAAATAGCAAGGATTTGTACAGATAGAGACGTGGGATGCAGGAGAGAGGCCCTTCCCTACGGCCTTCCCCTTTCATTTGCGTTGTCCCCGAGATGGTTCAGTCCTCTCAGGCCTGATCTTGCTTCTAGGGCAGAGTTTGACTTTGGGTTGTGTGTGGGGGGACGTTCTTAGGTGACCCACCTACATGTCCCCTAACACTCGGACCAGGTTCAGCTGTGGAATTCACTCAGGGCAGTCCCTGATGAGAGCTGTTTCCCACCTCATCTCCAGAGACCACCTCCCAGGCCCTGCCAACCTCCACGACAGAAATCGAGGAAGCGTCTGAAGGGCCAGGTGTAGATGAGATGCAGGTGTTCGCTCCTGCCAACACCCTGCCCGCCCGGAGTGAGGCGGCCGCTGTGCAGCCAGTGATTGGGATCAGCCAGCGGGTGCGGATGAACTCCAAGGAGAAAAAGGATCTGGGAACTCTGGGTATGACGGTCCCCCACCCCTGCCCTTGTTGGGATTCATCAAGAGATGTCATTTGCTGATTGGGGTGTGGCTAATGGGACCTTGTGTCCTGTCCTTGGCAGGCTACGTGCTGGGCATTACCATGATGGTGATCATCATTGCCATCGGAGCTGGCATCATCTTGGGCTACTCCTACAAGAGGTCAGTAGCTTCTCTTCTGGGCCCTCTTGAGAGGAGGAGGGGAGGAAGGTACACAAAGTCAAATCAAACTTTGTGGCTTTCTTTCCCAAAAGGAAGCAAGATGTTGAAAATCAGCTCAAGATGTAGAGACTTGGTCCTAGTCTTTATCTGCTGACCTTGGACAAACCCTTTCCTTTGGTGCCTTTACACCTCACTTAAAAGCCTTGTGAGGTATCTTCTTGTTCCCCATTTTACAAACGAAGAAGCCTCTGTCAGAGACTTGCTCAAAGTCACACTGCCTGGGAGTGGCAGAACCTGGATTCAGACCCAGCTGTTTTGATAGCAAATTCCCTGCTGTCTGATCCAACATGCCTGGCATTGAAGCGAGTGGCACTGCAGAAATCAGGCTGGACACTGATTGCAGGGACCTTAAGACCGAATTCTTTCTGTGAGTTATAAAATTCTGCTACTAGAAAAGGTTTCCAGCCACTGTTTTTGCAGTTGGGGCTTACATTTCCTGAGCTATAAGCAGTGGGATCTCCTCTGCTAGGGAAGAAAAAAGTGAGATGCAGAACAGAAAGTCTGTTTGCCACTCTTCACCACATGTGAGAAAGCCAAAGAGGTGACCTATGAAACTCAAGGACATGACTTGTGGCTGGGGCAGCAGGAGAAGAATGCTTATTTGAAAGGTCCCACGAGATGCCCATCAGTGACTGGTGAATGATGGTAAGCCAGACTGGCATTTGTCTTTACATCACTGGCTGATTCTGGAAAATTAGTTGCTATTCTTGGGCAAAATCAGGGGATTTGACTTCTAGCCTTGGGTGTCTGTAATATTCTCCTCTATGGTCTGAGAAATCTTCCTGTGAGGAAAGTGACACAGTAGCCTGCATTTATTTCCTTCCTTCCTTCCTTCCGTCCGTCCGTCTCTTTTCTTTCCTTCTTTTCTTTGATTTTTTTTTTTTCAGGGTCTCGCCCTATTGCCTAGGCTTGAGTGCAGTGGTGCGATCACGGCTCACTGCAGCCTCAACCTCCCAGGGCTCAAGTGATTAACCCCACCCACCCCCACCGAGTAGCTGGGACTACAGGTATCTCCCACCATGCCTGGCTGATTTTTAAATTTTTTGTAGAGACAGGGTCTCACTATGTTGCGCAGGCTAGTCTCAAACTCCTGGGCTCAAGTGATCCTCCTACCTCAGCCTCCCAAAGTGTATAGGCATGAACCACCATACCTGGCATGCAGCCTGCATTTTCCAGTGGTGAGGGCCATGTCTGAGCCCACAGCCTCAGTGGATCACCCAGCAGGGCATCTTTAGAGGCCTTGTAGTCAACCTCCTCATTACAGATGAAAAAGGGGAAGTTTGGGTATAATAATAACAGCAGTAGCAAACATGTACCATATGCCAGACACTGCTTCAAGCACACGCTTTAACTCAATTCTCATAATCACCTTTATGAGGTAAATGTTATTATCTCCAGTTTACAGATGAGGAAACTGAGGCAAGAGGGGATTATATACTTTACCTGAGGTTACACACCTAGCATTTGGTGGAGAGAAGTCCTCTAACTAGCTATCTCTGTGACCCTGGGCAAATTGCTTCAATTTCCTACTCCACATCATTGTGTGAAGCTAAGGCTTGTGACTACTTAGCTCAGGGTGTGGCACATAGTAAGTGGTCAGTAAATGATAGCTATTTTTCTTTTCTGTGAAATGTGGCTGGGCGTGGTGGCTCATGCCTGTAATCCCAGCACTTTGGGAGGCTGAGGCGGGCGGATCATGAGGTCAGGAGTTCGAGACCAGCCTGGCCAACATAGTGAAACCCCGTCTCTACTAAAAATACAAAAAACTAGCTAGGCGTGGTGGCGGGCACCTGTAATCCCAGCTACTTGGGAGGCTGAGGCAGAAGAATTACTTGAACCTGGGAGGCGGAGGTTGCAGTGAGCTGAGATTGTGCCACTGCACTCCAGCCTGGGCGACAGAGCAAGACTCCATCTCAAAATAAATAAATAAATAAAAAATGTGGGTAATGGGCCAGGCGCAGTGGCTCACACCTGTAATCCTAGCACTTTGGGAGGCTGAGGCGGGTGGATCGCTTGAGCCCAAGAGTTTGAGAACAGCATGGGCAACATGGCAAAATCCTGTCTTTACAAAAAAATACAAAAATTAGCCAGGCATGGTGGTGGGCGCCTGTAGTCCTAGTTACTAAGGAGGCTGAGGTGGGAGGATCACCTGAGCCTGGGAGGTCAAGGCTGCGGGGTGAGCCATGATTGTGCCACTGCACTCCAGCCTGGGTGACAGAGTGAGATCCTGTCTCAAAAAAAAAAAAAAAAAAAAAGTGGGTAATGGACTAGTGCTGTCTGATTTCTTGTGATGCAGGAAGCAGAGGTCCAGAGAGGGAAAGCATTGACTTGAGAGGACATCCTGACTCCCAGTCTGAGGTTGTTTCCCACAATGGGATGGTTGACATGGCGGTCCAGGGACACCTGCTTATTCATTTCAGAGTTAGTGATGTTGTGGCCCTAGCCTTACAATTCATAAGCAGACCTAAGCCACACTGGCTGAGTTTAGTCCTTGAAAGATTTCCTTTTTCCCCAGCCACTCGACAGCATTTGGCTGTCCTGCAATCCTGTGACAGTTTCCAGGCCTTCCAGGTGCTTGAACTGACTAAACATTCTTAATTCTGAGCTCAGTTCTGGTGCCCAGTGGAAGTCTTTTTCTTCTAGATTTGTTCCTCTAGGCTGTCATGAGACTGCCCTAAGGCCTAAAATTTATTTTCCAATAAACTCAGGGCAGGGCACCCAGTCACCAGACTCCCTGTCACTAACGACCAGATCACTCCTTTCCTCAGCAGAACTGCTCTCAGAACAGACTGTACAACAGGAAACCGCATGTGGGCTAAAAACAAGCTTGCAGCCTCCATTTCTTCCTAAAGTCAGAGAGCAGAGTGTCCTGAAAAGAGCTGTAGGGTTCAGGTGTCCTCTGAGCCTTGATATCTTGTCTGTTAAATGGGGATACATCCCCCCTTCACACCCACCCATCTAAGATTATTATAAGTATTAAATGTAAACAGAAACAATAGCACACCAATCAGGTAATAATCACAATAGCAGCGAACATTTATTTCATGCTTTCTTAATAAGTAAGGCCCTACTGTATTATCTTTTTTTCTTCCCTGATTATCTTTTTTTCTTTTCTTTTTTTTTTTTTTTTTGAGACAGAGTCTCGCTCTGTCGGCTCACTGCAACCTCCGCCTCCTGGGTTCAAATGATTTTCCTGGCTCAGCCTACCGACTAGCTGGGATTAGAGGCACCCGCCACCATGCCCTGCTAATTTTTGTATTTGTAGTGGAGATGGGTTTCACCATGTTGGCCAGGCTGGTCTCGAACTTGTAACCTCAGGCAATCCACTCGCCTCGGCCTCCCAAGGTGCTGGGATTATAGGCATGAGCCACTGCAGCCAGCCTCCTGATTATCTTGACTAAGCCTCACAACCACACTAGGAGCACTGTTACATCATTTTACAGTGAGGAGCTGAGACCTAACAGAGTTAAGTACAATGGCCAGGCTACGCAGCTAGTAACGTATGTCTGAGGATTATCAGTATCTCCAACAAGTCCAGCAAGGCCCAGTAGCCTCATGTAAATTTGCTTTGAATCACAAAGGACAGTAGGAAAAATAGAAACTTAAAAAATAAGGCTGGGTTTAAAGTCAGAAGAAACAAGATCTAGTTCTGGAACTTTCACGTATTCTGGATGTTACACTGGACAAGTTATTTACCTTCTCTGGACTTCAATTTCTTCATCTGTACTGTAAGGGGGTTAGATATGATGATCCTCCCAACTCTGTTTCCTAAAAAGACAGTATTGCTGGTGGTAAGACTGGGTTCAAATTCCAGCTCTGCCATTTGCTTAAAGAGTGTAACTTCTCTGCATCTGCCTTCCTATCTATGAAACAGGTCAAAATAGATACCACATAGGTTGTGAGGATGAAATTGGACAGTATAGTTTAGGCATACAATTGGTGTTCCATAACCTGGGAGAGGAAGTTCGAGGCAGCATACAGTAGGGCCTTACTTATTTTTTTTTTTATTATTATTTTTTTTTGAGACGGAGTCTCGCTCTGTCACCCAGGCTGGAGTGCAGTGGCCGGATCTCAGCTCACTGCAAGCTCCGCCTCCCGGGTTCACGCCATTCTCCGGCCTCAGCCTCCCGAGTAGCTGGGACTACAGGCGCCCGCCACCTCGCCCGGCTAGTTTTTTTGTATTTAATAGAGACGGGGTTTCACCGTGTTTGCCAGGATGGTCTCGATCTCCTGACCTCGTGATCCACCCGCCTCGGCCTCCCAAAGTGCTGGGATTACAGGCTTGAGCCACCGCGCCCGGCCGGGCCTTACTTATTAAAGCAGGAAATAAATGTTGGCTGCTCTTATGATTATTACCTGTAGCTGCCTTGGGAGCTTTTCCTGAGCAGCAGTGTGGCACAGCACTGCTTCTGACAGGGAAAATAGCAGCTCAGAGTAATAATTGAAGAAGACCCATGTAGTCTGAACGGGGTCTGTGGTGCTTCCATACTCTGGGAGAGGAAGTTGGAGGCAGGCAGCAGCTTCATCTACACCTGCTCTCTCTGGCCAGCTGAGCTCCCAGTCCCACCCTGGCCTTGGAGCAAGCAGTCAGGGTAGGTACTCTTAAGCTTTGAGCTCTGCCAAAGGCCATGAGGCTTGCCTAATGGGACGGAGCTTTTCCCTGGCTGGGAAGGGTGGGCAGGCACCAGGCTTCCTCTTAGGGGAGGAAGGGCTGTAAATGGGGGTGGGTGGGAGCTCAGCCTGGCTAGTTCTTTGTCCTGGTAGTCTAGGCCACGAGGTTCAAACAGCCAGTCTGTGACTGAGGAGCTAAGTGTAGTGTCTGCACTAGCTTCAGGGGGAAGTCTTATTTAAAAAGGGGAGGGAAAAACTGTAGGTCAACACCACTCCACCCTCTTAGGAGAGGAGCTAAGTCAGTGAATAAGCCTTTTGTTCTTTCTTGGCTGCCACACAACACCCCGGCTAACCAGCCCCTACCCCAAGCAGTGAGAAGAGGCTAGGCTGCCTGATGGTCAGTGTAGCGGGCCTAGTGGCCTCTCAAAGGTCTCCCGAGGGAGCTGGGAGCAGTCACTGCACCTCCAGGACTCACAGGTACCATTAACAGCAGGCACATAGGATTGAGTGTGCTTCCGGGCTTGTAAATGGTAAGACTAATCCAGACTAGTCCCAGCATCTGCTTCCTTTACCCTTGACTGCTCTTCCAGCCCTGCTCTGCCCCATTAATACAAATTGATTTTTTTTTTCCCTGAAGACTTGTATATGATGCAGCCTGGCCATTATCAGCAGCTCAGCTGGCCACAGGTAAAGGAGGTTGCTGAGGAAAGCAGGGTGCCAAAGTTAAACCCAAAAGCCTCAGTTTCTTCATCTATAAAAGGGGGATTAGGCTGGGTGCGGTGGCTCACGCCTATAATCCCAGCACTTTGGGAGGCGGAGGCGGGTGAATCACCTGAGATCAGGAGTTGGAGATCAGTCTGACCAACATGGAGAAGCCCCATCTCTACTAAAAATACAAAATAAGCTGGGCATGGTGGTGCATGCCTGTATTTCCAGCTACTCGGGAGGCTGAGGCAGGAGAATCGCTTGAACCCGGGAGGTGGAGGTTGCGGTGAGCCGAGATCACGCCATTGCACTCCAGCCTGGGCAACAAGAGGGAAACTGTACCTCAAAAATAAAAAAAAGGGGGATTATAGCTGGGCATGGTGGTTCATGCCTCAAGAGGCGGGAGGATCCCTTAAGGCCAGGAGTTTGAGATCAGTCCTGGCAACATGGCAGGACTGATCTACAAAAACAAAACAAAACAAAACAAAACAAAAGACATCCAGCATGTGCATAGGTAGCTCTTTTCATCCTGGATGATGGGAAGGCCATTAGGCCATTTCCTGGCACCTTAGTACATACTTAGGAAATGTGAATTCCTGGCTTTCCCTCTTACTCCAGCCCCTTAGATTTTGAAATTCAAACCTCGGCAAAAGATACTTGTATATTCCATTTTTTTTGTAAATTGCCTTTTGGTCTTCCACAGGCTTAGGGACTCCCTTAATAAAATTAAACCCAGACCTTCCAGATTTCTCCCTACATGAGCAGCCTTGAAGAAACTGGCTTTTATTATGGAGGTGTTTCCTTCTACGTGGTAGCAGCTGTGCTGATGAACAGTGCTCAAGGCTAGTGAATCTCAGGATGTGAGTCAGGGAGGCTTTGATACAGACCACCCACCCACGAACACTGTCCCTTCATTTTCCCTCTGGGTGCTCTGGGAGTTTTTCTGCTGTGGCAATTGATGGTGTCCAGTACAGAAGCTAATGAGAAGGATAGGGCAGGAGCCTCAGGTTTGCATGTTCAGAAACCATCACCCAGGGTGATTCAGGAGGATGAGCTCACAGATTTGCTTCCTCTGACCTTACAGGGAGAAATAGGGAATTAGCATATCTCATGTGAAGAATTTTACAGAGTGTCAGGGGCCCTGGAGATTATCAAGTCCAACTCCTTTTTTCACAGATGATGAAATTAAGGCCCAGGGAAGAAGGGATTACTGGTGTCACATAAACAATACTTGATTTGGCTGGTCAGTAAGAGAATTTCCTCGGAAAATCAAATTAAGATAATGTTGCTTGATGGGTCACGTCATAATTCAGGGCAAATCATAATAACCTCTTAGGATTTTTTCTTTTTGAGACAGCGTCTCACTCTTGATGCTCAGGCTGGAGTGCAGTGGCGCCATCACAGCTCACTGCGTCCTCGATTTCCCAGGCTCAGGTGATTCTCCTGCCTCAGCCTCCCGACTAGCTGGGACTACAGGTGTGCGCCACCACAACTGGTTAATTTTTTATTTTTTGTAGAGCTGGAGTTTTGCCATTTTGCTCAGGTTGGTCTAGAACTCCTGGGCTCAAGCAATCCTCCCTCCTCAGCCTCCCAAAGTGTTGGGATTGCAGGTGTGAGCCACCATGCCTAGTCCCTTTATGAATTTTTATAGCAGTTTCACTATTTTCAAAGTGCTTTCACCTTCATTATCATATTTTGAGGCATATATTGTCTCCATTTCACACATGAAGAAACCAGAGAGGTTGTTTTGCCAAGTATCACACAGCTAAGGCTGAGCTGGTACTAGAATACAAGTAAGGAGAACTGGACGGTTTAAAAACAGGTCTGAGATACCTTCCTCCTCTATCCTCTTCCCTCCCCCACTCCTTTTCCCCAGTATTCTTCCCCAGTCTCTAGAAGTCATTCTATTGAACATCCTGATGGATGTGTAATCCATTTGATCTTAGCCATGCCCCTGAGATCTGAAGCAGGCCCCTGTGTTGTTTCAGTCATCCATCAACTGCTCCTGGGAAGAAGCTCTTTCCTCTAACAACTGGACCCATGTCTAGTTGCTGGCTTTGGAGGATGCTATCTTGGGTCCTGAGTGCTGGTTCTGGTGTGCAGTGTGCCAGGCACTCAAGCCCTCTAGTCAGCACTAGGGGTGGCCTGGTCCAGTGGGAAGGACCCTACCTGTGCAGACAGAAGACTGGGTTTGAGTCCCTGCTCCACCATTTTTTGTGGGGTGAATTTGGGCAGGTCAGAACTTCTCTGAGCATCAGCCAGAGACATGGATTTGAGCCCACCACATCCTTGGAGAGCGTTCTTAACATCTCTAGGCCATTTCTTTCTCTATAAAATGAATAAGCCCTAATTCTTAGGGTTGAGCTGAGAATGATGTGGGATTAGGTGTATTAAGTCCCTAGCATGGAATGAGCACTCCATGAGTAAAATGGAGTTATACCGTGGTTTGACCGGGTCAGTGAGCACCATGAAAATTCAGAGGTATGTGAAAACTCTGAGAGGTCTGATGACATTGTTTCATTGTTTCCCATTGACCCAAGCAGCCCTCAGTCCTTTTTGCCCCCTGCATGGGTTAGGGATGGTCCATTTCCAGCCTGGGCTCACACCTTCTGAGACTTAAGGATAAGAAGGCTGTCTCACAGCAGGATGATCAGGCCAGTTTTCTGGACAACTTTATAGGTTAGGTCCAAAGTTCAGATAGTTCTCAGGGTCTCTGGGAGCCCTGGGCTGAAAGAACAAAACTGTGTCTTGCTTTAAGAGTCTCTGTCTGGCCAGGTGCAGTGACTTATGCCTGTAATCCCAATACTTTGGGAGGCAGGAGGCTGGCTTGACCCCAGTAGTTTGAGACCAGCCTGTGCAACATGTTGAGACCCTGTCTCAATCAAAAAAAGAAAAAAAAAAAAAAGTCTCTGTCCTCTACTTTGTCACTGAGCCCTGGTGAAGCTGTAGGAAGTCCATACTGCTGTCACCCTGTTTTACAGATGGAGAACCTAAGACCAGAGGTGCAGGAGCTTCTTACTGAGTTAAACGCAGTCTTGCAGAATGGATATCCTAGTATCCTGGACCCGAGTTTGAGTCCTGGCTCAGCCACTGATTTGTTGTGACGATGGCAAGCTGCTGCTACTGCTGAACCTCAGGGATGCCATCTAATGAGCAAAACTATGCAGGAGGCATAGCCTGAATTTTTTTTTTTTTTTCCTGCCAGGGGGAAGGATTTGAAAGAACAGCATGATCAGAAAATGTGTGAGAGGGAGATGCAGCGAATCACTCTGCCCTTGTCTGCCTTCACCAACCCTACCTGTGAGATTGTGGATGAGAAGACTGTCGTGGTCCACACCAGCCAGACTCCAGTTGACCCTCAGGAGGGCAGCACTCCTCTTATGGGCCAGGCCGGGACTCCTGGGGCCTGAGTCCCCTCAGTGGGCAGGAGCCCATGCAGACACTGGTGCAGGACAGCCCACCCTCCTACAGCTGGGAGGATCTACTACTTTGTGTTCTGGTTAAAACCCTACCATTCCCCCTCCTTTTTTGGTGAATCCTAATAAGTGACAGAAGCAGATGGCACTGTGGGCTGAGGGTAAGGCTGGGCAGGGTCCTAACAGTGCTCCTTCTCCATCCCTTGGAGCAGATTTTGTCTGTGGATGGAGACAGTGGCAGCTCCCACAGTGATGCTGCTGCTAAGGGCTTCCAAACATTGCCTGCACCCCTGGAGCTGAACCAGGGATAGATGGGGAGCTCCCCCAGGCTCCTCTGTGCTTTACTAAGATGGCCTCAGTCTCCATCATGGGCTTCAGTGGCATACACTGTTATTCATGGTTAAGGTAAAGCAGGTCAAGGGATGGGATCGAAAAAATATGTTTAGTTTTTAAAATATTTGGGATGGAACTCCCTACTGACCTCTGAGAACCAGAAGTGAGTCTACAGAAGTCAGAAATTTTGGGTTGAGAATGAGATCTAGGTTGTGGCTGCTGGTATGCTCCAGCTTGCTAGCAATGATGTGCCTTGACAACTATGGGCCAGGCCTGGGCCCAGGGACTCTTCCTGTTTCACAAGGAAAGGAAGGGAAGAATTGCACTGAGCATTCCACTTAGGAAGAGGATAGGGAAGGATCTGCTCCGCCTTTGGCCACAGGAGCAGCTTTGGCCACAGGAGCAGAGGCAGACCTGGGATGCCTGTTCCTCTTCAGGGATGGATAGTGACCTGTCTTCATTTTGCACAGGTAAGAGAGTGGTTAGCTAACCTATGGGAATTATACTATGGGGCCTTATGAGCTGCTTCTAAGAGGTTAACCTGGAAACTAAGCTCAGAGGCAAGATAATAAAGCACTTTAGGGCTTGCTCCTGAGGTGGGCCTGATTTAGCAGGTGGTCCTGTGGGCCTCCAGGCCAGCACCTTCCTGTAGGGCAGTGGGGCTAGGGTCACAGCCCCTAACTTATAAAACAATCAAAGAATCATTAGAAAGGGTTCATTAAACCTTTTGGACACAGGGCCTCAGAGAGGAAAAAGCGACTTGCCCAAGGTCATAAGCAAGCTACTGGCATGGCGAGAGCCCAGCTTCCTGACTGACTGCAACATTTCTCCACTGCACTGTGGTAGCAGCTCAGCAGGGCCTCTAAGCCCTGATGTCACACTCGAAGGCCTGGCAGCCCCTGGCCATAGAGCTTCCTTTTCAGAGCCCTTCCACTGCCCAATGTGGAGATGGGGGTTAGTGGGGCTTTCTATGGAGCCATCTGCTTTGGGGACCTAGACCTCAGGGGGTCTCTTGGTGTTAGTGATGCTGGAGAAGAGAATATTACTGGTTTCTACTTTTCTATAAAGGCATTTCTCTCTATACATGTTTTATATACCTCATTCTGACACCTGCATTTAGTGTGGGAAATTGCTCTGCATTTGACTTAATAAAAAAAAAAAAAAAGACTCCACATTGCCAAATTTTTGAGAGGTAATAGGAACATTCCCTATAAGTTGAGAAGCTTTGTGTTACCTTGTTAACACCTGTGTGGCAAGCTCTGGGCCTTTTCTTCATTCATCCTGGCCCTGTTACTAGAAGGTGACAACTGCAGCCTGTGTCCAGAATTTTTTTTTTTTTTTTGAGATGGAGTTTGGCCCTTGTTGCTCAGGCTGGAGTGCAATGGCGCGATCTCGGCTCACTGCAACCTCCGCCTCCTGGGTTCAAGCGACTGTCCTGCCTCAGCCTCTGGAGTAGCTGGGATTACAGGTATGTGCCACCATACCCGGCTAATTTTTGTATTTTTAGTAGAGACGGGATTTCACCATGTTGGTCAGGCTGTTCTCATTTGATCTCAGGTGATCCACCAGCTGAGGCCTCCCAAAGTGCTGAGATTACAGGCTTGAGCCACCGTGCCCAGCTTCTGTGTCCAGATTATCATCATCAGGAGTCTTTCAGGTTAAAGCTGCAGGAAGGACAGGTGTGCAGGCCTCCCAATAAGGTGGCTGGTCATTGCAAATCCTCTCCCCTTCAGCATTGTTTCCAAGGTGGAGGTAGCTAAAATGAATATCTAGACAGCCTTTGTCAAAGTCTGGAACACAGCAGGGGTTGAGGGGTGGGTGACGGGGATGGTGCTGCAGCAGCCAAAGGGGGAATAACCGCAGAGGAGGAAGGGTCACTGGGCTGCCTGCAGCAGCCCTGGGCTGAGGAAGTTCCCTGCAAGGTGACTACTATGGCTACAGAAGGAAAGATACCAACAGGTGTGTCTCCTGGACTTTTACCAAGGGATTTCAGCCACAGGTTCTCAGCCTCAGGAATACCCAGATGAACTCTGTCCATGCCCAGCCATTGCTCTGTGGTTCTGCCAGCAATGTGTACTCCAGATGATTAGTTTTTTTTTTTGGGAACCAGATTCTGTCCTTAAGTTGGATTCTTCAAACTTTGAGAGTGCCTGGGAGAAATCACCTTTGGGTTTACAGATTTATATTGTGCCCAAGGCCCCACTAACCAGATAGCATTGTCCTTCCCAGTGGTCACTCCACAACATCCCCCATATGCGGAAGCAACAAGAAACAGGTCTCCTCTCAAGCACTTGTAGGGAAACACAAGGGGTGGGGTGACTTGCATTCATTTCTTCCCATGACAAAGGTGGCACCTAGCACTGAGGAAAGCAAGCCAGGATACCCAGGCTATAGAAGTATTCATATAAAGAGGATGAAAGGGTAGGGCCCCTAAGGAATGACTCAGCTGGCATGTGAGACCCAAGCCAGGAGAAGGTCATAGTCACACTTGCTGCAAGGAAGGGGCTGCCTCAGGTGGGATGTACATATTCTGTAGAGCAGATGGGTGTCTACTTGAGGGTTTTAGACTTGGGTGCATGAAAACTCTCTATGGGGAGTTTGTGTGGGCTAGGCCAGAAGGTGGCTAGCAGACCCTCTACATTTACGTCCCTGAGCCAGACATGTTTTCACTTTCCATATTGCCAGGTATGTTAACTGCTTTAACTGCTTAATTTATTTAGTTTGATCAATGGTCCCGTTCAGGCCCACCACTCCTACACTTGCTGGGGACAGCTGGGAAACAACCAGCCACACAATGCTGAACTGTGCTGCTGCTGGGAGTTCAGGGCTCAGCCCTACAGCAAGCTTGCAAACTTCACACAGAAGTACAGTCTATATATCAAGTAAACTCTGACCAGAGATGACATCTGGTCCCACAACTCATCAGGTCTATGTACAATATTTCACATACCACCCAATAGATATAACAAGACGATAATATTAACAGCAACCACTCCTTTATCAATTCCCCCTGCTCCAATACAACCACCACACATTGCATTAATACACCAAACCCTTTCCCAATTTATTAAATATGGTGCAAGCTCACAGACACTTAGAAGAGGCAAATCTAGTTGTGATGAAGAGTTCCTAGAGCTCTGGGAGCCAAGATGGAGGTTTTCTAGTACCTGCAGATGTGGCTCAGGAGGATGCTGCCCAGGAGCTCATGAGCTGGGAGAGCAAACATGGGAGGTAGAAGTCAGATGGCCCAGCTCAGGGAGCTGTCTCTCTCAGCATCTCAGCTTTGGGACTCTGCCACCACCTCTTCCCAGCCCAAGCTGCTGCCTAAACCAGGCATGCTTAAGGGTGAGCAATGGTTGCCATGAGGCCAAGACCAAGAGATTGCTGAGACTCCCACTCCCCTCCCTCAGACTCTAGGCCTGTGACAAGCCACTATCCTCCAGAACCCATCTAGCTTTAGGCAAAATGTCTTAGGCATCTGACTAAGGAGCCCACCAGAGTATGAGTAACAAAAGCCAAGGTCTGAGCTTTCTAGAGGGCAGGGCCTCTTTCTAGTCCCCTAGCCTCTTCCTGTGCTTGTGACTGTTGCAGACAGAAAGGATGTTGCCTGTTAAGTTCTCAGCCAGTTTCCAGTAGTAAGTTGAAAACATGAGGTGGAGGCTTCCCCTCACATTGATGTGGGCCCGGGGCTGGTTAGAGCCAGTGAGCAGGTAAACAGAAGTCAGCCCTTTCTCTAACTCCTGGCCTGTTCTACCACATATTAAGGGACTCTTCAAAACCTACTCCCTCAACCTTGCTCCAGGAAGGGTAGGATCTGGAGTGGAAAGGGGGAGCATCACTGTCTTTTTCACACCCTTTGACTGCCTTCTGGCCACCAGTCTTTCTTTCGTCCACACGCTTGAAGTCCTCCTGCACCCAGCTGGACTAGTGACTTCAGAGTTCACAGGCAGGTTCACCCTGGGATCCTGCCCAGCAGGTCCAGGTCACGCTGATTAGTGTAAGGGACAGCCTCCCACAGTCCACTGCCAGGGAGTTCCTGGGTGGATCTGAGTAACAGATTCCTCCCGGCCCAAAGGCCAGGCTTTTTTTTTTCTTCTTCACAGCTTTCAGGCAAGTATTGGATTTACAGATAGTAACTAGGCCCCAGAACCTGTGGAGATACATTTCCCTGGTGCTGCGCTCACTTGCCTCCTGGGGAGGTAGTAGGAATGGCTTGTTCTGCTTCTAAACAGGCCGCCAATCCACAGGAAGCCCGGACGGCCCTGCTCACAGCAGGGATGGGGCGCAGAGGGGCAATGCTGGCTGTAGAACACCCCCCTGCAGGGGGCTGGGCCAGGGCTAGGGAGGTGAGTCCCGGGTCAGGCCGTACTGCATGCTCACAGTGTGGTCCAACTCCTCCAGCTCTGCAGGCAGTGGGATGCCCAGCTCCCCCAGGTATAGGGAGAGGGCCTCAAAGGAGTCCTCCAGTTTTGAGAATGCTGGTCTAGAAGGAAAAGAGGTAAATTAGAGGCAGGTGGAATATGAGCAGGGCCATGGGGTGGGTGGCAGGAATCTAGGCTCAGCTACTTCCTGGTTGTATGACCTCAGGTAAACTCCTTCATCTAGTAGTGCCTCTGTGAGAAATGGACATAATGTTACTGCTACCTCATATATCTGCTATAAAGTTTAGATAACACTATGAGAAGGCTGGCCTAGCTGGAGTTAGTACTTAAAAACAATAGGAGAAAAGGTCCCTCCCATGTCTTAGAGAAAATGCAGTCATCAAAGGTGGAACTGGAAACATCAGGCTCCTAGTGCCATGGAAATGGCTTGGCTGCCCCGGAAGCCTAAGACAGCTCAGGCTTACTCTTCCTCCTCCATGTTTATGCTTAAATGTCATGTCACCTCAGTGAGGCCTGCTCTGACTACCATATTTAAAATTGCAACTTGTACCCTAAACAATCCTCTTTACTTGGCTTGACTCTTTTTCCATAGCATTTGCCACATTCTAATATTCAATATAGTTTATTGTATCTACTGTATGATACAGTAGATACCATGCTACAATCTATGTTCTATGAGGATAGGCACCTTTATTTTGTTCACTGCTGTAACCCACGTGCTTAGAACAGTCCCTAGCACACAGTAGGCATTCAATACTATATATATATATTTTTAAAATAAATTAAAGATATTTAGAATGACTGACAAGAGGTATTAGAAAACAAATACTGTGTAGCTTCACAGTTTCTCCTCAAGCTCTTACACTGGTGTTACTGAAGGATTGCGGTCCTTGGCCTATAAAAGAACAAGGTATAGATTCTCCCACCAGAAAATTTCAACTCTAATGTGGACTGCTGAAAATAATTTTTAAATAAAGATTATGTGCCAACTGGTTATCCTGGGAGGGTGGAGTTGGGGGTGAGGAGAATGTTGAGAGGTATATTGGTTAAGGGAGATTATAGAAGACATATTTCCTACGCTATAAACTTCGGTAATGTTTGAACTTGTTTTTAAAAGAAACACGATTTTTGATGGCAGGAAAAAAACCCCACAAAAGATTTTTTTTTTTTTTTTTTTGAGACAGAGTTTCACTCTTGTTGCCCAGGCTGGAATGCTATGGCATGATATTGGCTCACTGCAACCTCCACCCCTGGGTTCGAGCAATTCTTCTGCCTCAGCTTCCTCAGCAGGCTGGGATTACAGGCGCCTGCCACCATGCCCGGCTGATTTTTGTATTTCTAGTAGAGATGGGGTTTCACCATGTTGGCCAGGCTGGTCTCAAACTCCAGACCTCAGGTGATCCATCAGCCTCGGCCTCCCAAAGTGCTGGGATTACAGGCATGAGCCACCGCTCTCAGCCAGATTCTAGTTTTTTAACCACAAACTTGAAAAAACCTAGGGTAACTTTGGTAATAATGAAATGATCACCTGAGAAGAATAAAGGTAATTTTGAAAATACTTCTTTAAAGGAGAAATTAGCAAAATGCATAAAACTGCTCACTGTAGTTAATACCTATTGTAAAGAGAAACTGGAAAAACCTGAACATCTACATTACAATATGTTCAGACAGTCTCTCACTAGAATTTCATGTTGTCGATGAAAATGATAAACAGGAAGACTGCATAGTAACAAGGGAAATGCAGGACAAAATACAGAACTATTTACTATAGAAAAAAGTGTATGTGTAGATACGGACAGGGGAATATCGAAAGATGAATACACTTACCGTATTCAGTGGGTTTGGGTGAATTTCCTTCTTTTAAACTTTCTTTTCTTTTTTTTTTTTGAGACGGAGTCTCGCTCTGTCGCCCAGGCTGGAGTGCAGTGGCAGGATCTCGGCTCACTGCAAGCTCCGCCTCCCGGGTTCACGCCATTCTCCTGCCTCAGCCTCCTGAGTAGCTGGGACTACAGGCGCCCGCCACCTCGCCCGGCTAGTTTTTTGTATTTTTTTTTTTTTTAGTAGAGACAGGGTTTCACCGTGTTAGCCAGGATGGTCTCGATCTCCTGACCTCGTGATCCGCCCGCCTCGGCCTCCCAAAGTGCTGGGATTACAGGCTTGAGCCACCGTGCCCGGCCTCTTTTTTTTTTTTTTTTTTAAAGACAGACTCTCGCTCTGTCGCCCAGGCTGGAGTGCAGTGGCGGGATCTCGGTTCACTGCAACCTCCACCTCCCGGGTTCATGCCATTCTCCTGCCTTAGCCTCCTGAGTAGCTGGGACTACAGGCACCCGCCACCATGCCCGGCTAATTTTTTTTTTGTATTTTTAGTAGAGACGAGGTTTCACCATGTTAGCCAGGATGGTCTCGATCTCCTGACCTCATGATCTGCCTGCCTCAGCCTCCCAAAGTGCTGGGATTACAGGCATGAGCCACCGCACCCGGCCATAAACTTTCTTTTCTTTTTTTTTTTTTTTTGAGACGGAGTCTTGCTCTGTCGCCCAGGCTGGAGTGCAGTGGCCGGATCTCAGCTCACTGCAAGCCCCGCCTCCCGGGTTCACGCCATTCTCCTGCCTCAGCCTCCCAAGTAGCTGGGAGTACAGGCACCCGCCACCTCGCCTGGCTAATTTGTTTTTGTATTTTAGTAGAGATGGGGTTTCACCATGTTAGCCAGGATGGTCCCAATCTCCTGACCTCGTGATCCGCCCGTCTCGGCCTCCCAAAGTGCTGGGATTACAGGCTTGAGCCACCGCGCCCAGCCCATAAACTTTCTTTTAATGGCTGTGTGTCTGTGTCCTATTCAGCTTACTTGCTGCTATGACTTTACCTCTCTCTTCTCCAACCTGTACATATGAGTTGTCAGATGGCTAACGGGTTGACAGCCACATTCTTGACCTGAAGGCTTCTCTCACCCCTGTGCTTACGAAGCACTCAGGTCTTAGACTGAGGCAAACATCCCAGGACCCTGCGATCTGGGAGAAAGAGGCAGGATACCAACCTGCTCTCAGGCTCCAGTCTGCAGCAGATGGCGGCCAGGGGGAAGAAGGCTGGGGGACAATCTGTGGGAACAAACTTCTCCCAGAAAAGCTTCACGTTGAGGCCAAAGTCCAGTGTTCGGGGAAGGCAGTCAGGATCTGCATACACCTGCCCAATGATCTGTAGGGTAAGAAGACAGCTGTTTACGAAGGACTACAGAGGTCACAGATACATGGCAAGGGAAAGGGATGCTGGGATGTGGACAGGAAGGATGGGCAGAAGAGGAGGTGGTAAAACAGGTTAGAGAACTCTTCTCAATCCCCAATCATCTCTCCAAATCTTATAATCCAGATCTGGATCCACTGAGAGTTGGGTTACTGAAGAGGACTGAGAAGGGGCTTCACTGCAGAAGCCAAGTGTTCCAAATCGGCATCTGGAAGCTAGCAACTTCCACTCATCCCACGCTGCCTTGTCTGTGTCTCCTTGTGGCTGTGTGTCTGCCAGAGTGAAGGCTCTCTGAGGTGCTGGATCTGATTCATGTCTGAAACCCTTTAGCACCAACCTAGTGCTCTGTACACAGGTGTTCAATTAATATTAAAGAAAACAATTTTTTTAAAAAAAAATCTTCCTTCATGGCCAGGTGCAGTGGCTCACGCCTGTAATTCCAGCACTTTGGGAGGCTGAGGTGGGTGGATCACCTAAGGTCAGGCGTTTGAGACCAGCCTGGCCAACATGGCGAAACCCTGTCTCTACTAAAAATACAAAAATTAGCCGGGCGTGGTGGTGCGCACCTGTAGTCCCAGCTACTTGGGAGGCTGAGGCAGGAGAATCACTTGAACCTGGGAGGCGGAGGTTGCAGTGAGCCAAGATCACACCTCTGCACTCCAGTCTGGGCGACAGAGTGAGATTCCGTCTCAAAAACAAAAAACAAAGAAATTTTCCTTCATTATCCTAACCATTCTTGTCTCTCCTCTCCTCTACCCATCACAACTTTCTAGGAATTACAGTAAGGCTTTGAATGTGTGTGTGTTTGAGTCTTTGAGATATGCTGAGATAAGTTGTCACCTGACTAAACTCCTAAAGGTAGGAATCTTTCCACGATTCCTCACTCTGTCCACGTGGTACCTAGCACAGGGCTGGCACTTCCTAGAGTGGCTACTTCTACTTGAAGGGAACTGAGAAGGGCTACATTTGGCCCAAGAGTTAGCTAGACAGCCACATGAACAGTCTCTTGCCCTTCCTTCTGGAATTCTGAGTCTCACCTACCCCTTATTGACCATGTGTAAGCCACTGCCCTCTTCTGAGCCTCAGTTTCCTCAACTAAAAAAAAAAAAAAAACCAAAAACACACACCTGGCCGGGCGCAGTAGCTCACGCCTGTAATTCCAGCCCTTTGAGAGGCCGAGGCGGGTGGATCACCTGAGGTCTGGAGTTAAGACCAGCCTGGCCAACATGGTGAAACCCTGTCTCTACTAAAAATACAAAAATTAGCCAGGCATGGTGGTGGGTGCCTGTAGTCCCAGCTACTTGGGAGGCTGAGGCAGGAGAATCACTTGAACCCAGAAGGCGGAGTTTGCAGTGAGCCCAGATTGTGCCACTGCACTCCAGCCTGGGCAACAAAGCGAGACTCCATCTAAAACAAAAAAACCCTGCCAGTCCTCCTCTTAGGACCAATGAAACACGAATGTGGCAAAGATGTGCAGATGCGTTATAAACCATAAAACCCTACACCCATGTTGATTTTAGTCAAGCTAGTCATCCCTAGAAGGAGAAGCCCCAGTTCTGAGGGAAGGCAGAGCTGCTAGGCCTGCTGCCTCAGGCATGGCCTTGGTGCCAGAGCTCACCTCACAGAGAACGATCCCAAAGGAGAAGATATCCACCGTCTCATCATAGCTCTTTCCTTGGGGAACACAGGAGAGCACGCTGTTAAGTTTACATCCCTTATCTGCTCTGCACTGGGTCTAGGGTCAATCTAAGCCACAGCTAAGAACCAGGGCTAGAACAGGTTCTGCAGGGACACCCCACAGGCTGTCCTGCACAGACATCACCTGAAAATAGTCCTTCCTCAGCCCTAGGTGACCTGCCTTGGAGAGCCCTTATAACATAACACTGCCTAGGATGAAACTGCATGTTAAAGTGGAAAAGAACCAGACTAGGATTCATCCAGGCTCTGCCATTAGCCAGCTGTGTGCTCCTAGGCAATTCACCGAATTTCTCTGGGCCTCAGACTCCAAAATGGATTATATTCAGACCATTTCTGAGGTCTCACAACCCTAATTTCAAGAATGCCAACCAGCATCTCTGGTTGGTTTGAGCATTATCCACCAGAGGGCACCACACTTCAGTTCTCACCATGGAGAGAGACTGCTAAAGCTGGGACAATAGCCTGAGCTCTCAGCAATCCCTGAGGCACAAATGCCAGAGTCAGACCTCACCTTATCCCTGAGGATGGGACACTGATTAGTTCCCAGCCCCCTAAGCTCAGGGAGCTAATTCGTGAGGCCCCTCCTGGCAAGGGAAAAATATCCTCAGCTCTGGGTATCTGGTCCTACACTTCACAGGCCTCCCCTGGAGTTCCTAGGGCTCTGATGCAAGGGCGGCATCTGTCCTCCCTCTGCAGGTGTCCCCTCCAGGGCTTCAGGACTCACCATTCAGCATCTCAGGGGCCATCCAGTAGGGGTTTCCCACCACCGTGTAGCGCTTCTTGCGGTCGTTCTTGCGCAAGGTGCGTTTCTTGGTGGTGGCCTTTTCCATGGGGGGCCTTTTCCTCTCTTCCACTATGAGCCGTGACAGCCCAAAGTCTGCCACCACCACAGTCTTGTCCTGGTAGAATAAAAGCAAGGTGGGGACTTCGTGGGGATGTTCTCAAACCTGGCCCTGGGGAGGAGGTATAGGCAAGAGAAGCCACTGAGAAGGGGAGAAAAGGTGTACAGCAAGGGAGAATCAGAGCAGAAAGCTCTATCAAATAGACACACTAAGGCCGGGTGCGGTGGCTTACGCCTGTAATCCCAGAACTTTGGGAGGCCAAGGCGGGTGAATCACCTGAGGTCAGTTGTTCAAGACCAGCTTGGCCAACTGGGGAAACCCCGTCTCTAGTAAAAATACAAAAAAAAAAAAAAAAAAAAAAAAAAAAAAAAGGCCGGGCGCGGTGGCTCAAGCCTGTAATCCCAGCACTTTGGGAGGCCGAGACGGGCGGATCACGAGGTCAGGAGATCGAGACCAGCCTGGCTAACACGGTGAAACCCCGTCTCTACTAAAAAATACAAAAAACTAGCTGGGCGAGGTGGCAGGCACCTGTAGTCCCAGCTACACGGGAGGCTGAGGCAGGAGAACGGCGTGAACCTGGGAGGCAGAGCTTGCAGTGAGCTGAGATCCGGCCACTGCACTCCAGCCTGGGCGACAGAGCAAGACTCCATCTCAAAAAAAAAAAAAAAAATTAGCTGGGCATGGTGGCACACGCCTGTAGTTCTAGCTGCTTGGGAGGCTGAAGCAGAAGAATCACTAGAACCCAGGAGGTGGAGGTTACAGTAAGCCAAGATCGCGCCACTGAACTCCAGCCTGGGAAACAGAATGAGACTCCATCTAAAAAACAAAACAAAACAGAAAACGCATTTGTTTCTGAGGGTCTGGTATCTGAGCACAGCAGATTCCTAGCCCACAGTGGGGTTCATGGCAGAGCCACTAGAGCCCTGGAGGTGAGGTTCAGGGACTTGGAGGGTGGAACTCAGAGGTGGGACAGGGGGTTGCTTTTGTTTTTCCCCGTCCAGCCTTATTCCTAAAAGGATTTCAGGCAGTGGCTAGAACCAGGATAAGACAGAAAAAGGCGAGGAGGAGGCAGTAGGTGGGGAGACTTGGGGGAGACAAGCTCTTTGAATGGCTACAGGGCAGTCATGTGGGAAAGGAATGAAGATTGCGTGGTGTGGGTCTAGAGGGCAGAGCCAGGGCCAGCTGGTAGACACCCAGGAAGTCAGATAGCAAGTCAATAAGACAAATAACATTGTAACCACCACAGCTGAGGCGCAGTGGGAGGAATGCTGGTCTCAAACTGGTCCCTGAAAATTTACTAGCTCAGTGGCCTCAGGCTGAGGCTTCAAGTGCCACCACTGTAAAACGGGGTCAGCAATAAGCTGCTTTACAAGACTATTATGGGGCAAAAGCAGGTAAAACGACAGGGCTCTACATATAGTCAACAAACTTCTGAATGATTTCAAAGGTTGCTAATGAGAGAAGGTAAAATTATGTCTGTGTGTCTCTGGGAGCTCCCAGAAGACAGAGAAGGGCATTGGAAGAAGCAGGATAGGAGCTCCTAGGCAACACCTCTGCCCTCTAGCCAGAGGGGACAAGTCAGCCTCCTTTGTGACAAGGAAGCCAGGAAGGATAGGACCCTGGAGGCCAGGCCCGGAGCAGTGGGACATACCAACTTGATGAGGCAGTTGTGAGAGTTCAGATCCCGGTGGATGATACACATAGAGTGCAAATAGGCCTGGAACAGAAGCATGAGCTGAGGCTAAAGGACTGGCAAATCAACTAGACCCTGATTCTGGAATTGGGGGCCACAGATGCTCTCCTACCAGGCCATGCCCACCCAGCTTCAGAACCCAACCTGGACAACAGGGCCAGGGCCTCCTGTGGCCACTCCCTTGTTCCAACACTAACAGGAAGCCTGGGCTTCCTCTGCTTCTCTGCTGCCATCTCCTGTCCATCCTTTGGTTCACCAATCACTAGCACAGTGACTGGCCAAAGCCCTCACTGCTCTCTCCTTGTCCACAACTTCACAGAACCCTTGACATTGCAGCAGTCCCTCCACCTCTACCCACTTTACCCAGATCCAGGGTGCTCCCTCCTCCCCACTCTCCCAATCTCTGGCTTGAGCCACTTTGAATCCTTCCTGCGTGCAACAGAGAAGTGACTTCTTGCTCCAGCTAGCTCTGTCTTTCAGACATTGACTTCCCCTACGACTCCACTTTCCCCAACTGTCTAAACTTTAAGCTCTCCCCCTTCCTACCAAAATGTTTGTAAACAAATTTGTTTGTTATGTCCCCTCTCCAGGCCTCCACCACTGGTTCTTGTCACTCTCAGGAGCAACTTCCTTTCTCCTTCCCTTCCCTTGCAAATATAGAAGGAGCCACTCCCTGCTCTCCAGCCCCATGCAATACTGCTTTCATCCCTTAGGCTCCTGGAGCTGCTCACACACCCAGGGAGCTCTTCCTGAATCACTACAGCTCATGACCTGCCTGCTTGCCTGTCTGAGGAAGTGCTCCTCAAAGACAGTCTACACCTTTCTTATGCTACCTGCTCCTGAGACTCTTGTGTGTCTGTTTTTTTCTTCCAGCCTTTTCAATGTCAGCCCTGCTCAAAGCCATCTCCTTTTCACAAGCTAAGACACCCCCACCAGCCACATGGATGCCTCTTCTGTCCCACAGCTCCAACTGCCCCTTCCCTGCAGATTAGGTGACTAGCAGCCTCTCCCTAAGCTCTAGTCTCATGGAGCCAGTTTCCTGCCCAGATGATGCTGATAGGTTCTGCTAGCACAGAACAGTAGGCATCAATGTAGCTCTTCCCAAACCGGTTCCTCAACCATCAGTGCCATCCCCCATGCCCCAAAACGTCTGATAAGTGACACCTCAAGCCACTCTTAACTCCTCCTCCTCCTCCTGTTCCCTCACTGCCAACTAGTCTCTCCATTCTGACTCCACCCTGCCTCCCAGGCTCCTGTCCCCACAGCCACTACCTTAATTCAGAAATCTGAAATGTGTCATTAGCCCCCTTTGCAGGTCTCCATTCTCTGGACCCTCCGCATTCCACCTCAACCTACTAACCACATCAGACTCTTTTTTTTTTTTGAGATGAAGTCTCGCTCTGTCACCCAGGCTGGAATGCAGTGGTGTGATCTTGGCTCACTGCAACTTCCGCCTCCCAGGTTCAAGCTATTCTCCTGCCTCGGCCTCCTGAGTAGCTGGGACTATAGGCATGCACCACCGCGTCCAGCTAATTTTTGTATTTTTTTCTTTAGTAGAAACAGGGTTTCATCATGTTGGCCAAGCTGGTCTCAAACTCCTGACCTCAAGTGATCCACTCACCTTGGCCTCCCAAAAAAGTGCTGGGATTACAGGCATGAGCCACTGTGCCAGCCCAGACTCATTTTGGAAAAACCACAACTCTTAAGCTTTCTTGCTTAAAAATCTTTTCCTGCCAGGCACGGTGGCTCACAACTGTAATCCCAACACTTTGGGAGGCTGAGGCAGGAGGAATGCTTGAGCCCAGGAGTTTGAGATTAGCCTGGGTGACAAAGTGAGAACCTATCTCTACAAAAAAAAAAAAAATTCAAAAAATTAGGTGTGGTGGTACACACCTCTAGTCCCAGCTACTTGGGAGGCTAGGGCAAGAGGATTGCTTGAGCCCAGGAGGTCGAGGTTGTAGTGAGCCATGATCATGCCACTGCACTCCAACCTGGGCAACAGAGCAAGATTCTGTCTCAAAACAACAAAAAAACACCCTTCCTGATTCAAGCCCCAGAAAAAGGAAAAAAAAACAAAAAAACAAAAACAAAAAAACAAAAAAACCCAAAAAGCCAGTCAACCAAAAAACTCTTTTACATCTGTCTCCTAAATATAGGCCACAACTCCTTAGCTTAAAACACAGCGACCCTAACGTACCCCCAAACTGTTCCAGACTACTACTATCTTTGTGGACCCCCATGTGAAGGGCAGTGGCTAAAGTCTCAGGTTTGGTAACCAGACTGATGAGCCCAGGATCCCAGCTCTGTCCCTTTCCAGTCCAGCTTATCTGGAAACCAAGGTTAATATGAGGAATAAACATGCGCATGCACATTAATCCCTCAGTTCAGTGCCTAGCATATAGAGGGCACTCAGTACTTGTCAGCTGTTATATTTCTATGCTTGGAATCATCTGTTTCCAGGTAAAATAGATGATTTTCTCCTCTTTCCTCCCAGGTCTTTGCTCCTGTCACTTCAATCTTGGAGCCTCTCCGCCAATAGAACTTTATCCAATTCTGATCCTTCAGGGCTCCACTAGAACTCATTTCCCCTTCATTGATTTCCTAGGCAGTGAGGTGCTCTACTTGGTCCAAGGGGCCCTCAGCACCTGAACGCCTGTGACGGCAAGCCCGGGCCATCTCAGGCTACAGTTGCCTCTCTAGTTTGCCTTGTCTGTGCCCTGTTTGCTCTTAGAGATGTGTAATTCTTTTTTTTTTTTTTTTTTGAGACGGAGTCTCGCTGTGTCGCCCAGGCTGGAGTACAGTGGCGCGATCTCGGCTCACTGCAAGCTCCGCCTCCCGGGTTCATGCCATTCTCCCGCCTCAGCCTCCGAGTAGCCGGGACTACAGGCGCCCGCCACCACGCCCGGCTAGATGTGTAATTCTTTGAGAATAGGGCTGTGAGCTGAGAACAGTTAGCTGGGGCCAGTTTCAGTGGCAGAGACAAATTCAATGAATAGCTGCTGACCTAGCCCACACAAGTGGCACAGGAAGGGGTCTCTACATTCCAATGAAGCCCACAATTCTCACATCTCTCCCTACTCTCGCCCTGCTGGCAGGTTTGTTGGTGGGACTCACCATTCCGGAGGCAATTCCTTTGGCAAACCTGACCTTCTGCTGCCAGGGGAACGGATCCTGCAGAATGGGGGAAATGATTATCAGAGGTTGTTGAGCCCTATCCCACTCATGGTCCAGGCCCTATGGGTCAATGTGGTCTCCTAGTGAAGCCTCCCTGTCTATGCTCAGTCTCACCCAGCATGGTCCTTTGGGGGCAAAGCAGGGCCCCTCTGGCCTTTGACCATGACAACATGCCAAGGCTCCTGGAGACTATGGGGTGGTGTACTCACCATATTGCGCAGGAAGTCCTTCAGTGTGCCCCCCTCAATGTACTCTGTCAGCAGGTTCAGCTTCTTATCCTTGTACAGCACACCAATGAACTTGAGCACATTGGGGTGGTCCAGGCTGCGCATCACTTTCACCTGGGGGTCAGGGGAGCCAAGGAAAGCTGGCTGTTAACTTCTATGTCTTCCTTACCCCTTCCCTCCAGGGAATCAGCTTGACAAGTGTTACCACCTGTATCTCCTACCGCCTCTCTTGTGATATGACAGGGCACTAAGATCAGGATGAGGGAAGACCACCACCATATAGATGGAGATGGCTTCACAGACCTTACCCTTGGGATCCTGCCTTTCTAGGAACTGCACTGGGGGAACTGGGGTGGGAGTGGCCAAGTAGCTTGGAGGGCAGTACCCAGACCACAGGTGTCCCCGACTGACATTGCTCCATGAAGTAACTTGGGAGGGATGGTGAAAACTGTAAATGCCCAAGGAGTGTGAGTGCTCAGGGAGCTCCCCCTCCAGGTTCCCTTAGCAGGGCATTCAGGTAAGGATTATAACATCGAGTTGTACTAAACTGGTGTGTTTTCATGTCCATCATCCTCATAACCTGAGAGCTTCTCTGAACCATGTATCTTTTGTTACTGCATCCCTTGTATCCTCTTTGTGTTGCTTTTAGTAATATTCATTGAACAAATAATTATGCTGTAATTTAGAGGGAGTGGGATATTCCTCTAGGGCTCTTTTCTGCTTAGTCTTTAAGACAGTGATTCCAAACTGTATTTCCTCTTGAAGCCATTATTTGTAAGGTCTTCTCTCTTCCAATGGTGACACCAACCTCCCGGGCCCCCTCCATCTTCTTACCTCAGTCAGAAAAGTTTTCTGGGTCTCCTCATCACATCGAATTAACTCTTTCATGACCATCACTTTGCCCGTGGCTTTGTGTGTCACCTACAGGGAGGGTGACTGTTAACGGTGCTGAGACCAGAAGTTCTGGAGAACTGTTTGAGAAAATCTATGCAGCTGGCCATCCCATCCCTTGGAGGGCACACTGAGCCGGGTCAGACTGACAGAGTTCATGTGTGGAAGATGCAGCGTGGAGCAACGTGGGACTCAGATGGAACCATACCCTCTTTTCTGGAGAGGTGGGCATGCACGGAGGAGAGGCAAGAACAGAGAAAAGGGAAGTGGGGAAGGAGGCAGGAGGGGACGCTGCCAAGCCAAGCAGGGGCTCTGGTCATTTGGCATAGGAGTGAGTCTCTTGAGTGAACAGAAATCTGGGGGCAGGAAGGTCAGTGCCAAAGACATGCACCAGGGAGCTGGGTGGGTCAGGGGTGAGCTCTCCAGCCCTGCTGCCCCTGCAAGCTGAGACACATGGCTTACCTGACCCCCCCTCCCAGTTCTCAGCAGAGGAGGAGGAGGAGGAGAGAAAGAGAGAGGTTAGTCCCTGAGACTGTTCACCAGGGAGGCAGGAGCCATTCCCCTGTGTGCTCCTTGTAGCATGCCCGGTACTGAGGTCTGTAGGCACCTAACAAACACCCACTGACTGGAGGCAGGAGAGCCACAGGCACAGCTCAACCCAACCTGGATCTCTAGGTCCACAAGCTCACTGTAACAGTAACACTGACCTTAGGTGGCCTGGGTAGGGGTGAAGCCTCTCACACCATCACCCAAAGCCAGGAAGGAGGCCTGGCGTCCTGCAGGGTGTGGGATGGGGCCAAGTGATGAGAAATCCCCGAAAGACATTGAGAGAGGGACTGGGGGCAGAAGGGCAAAGTATTTGCTACCTGTGCTCACCTTGATAGCCTGCCCAAAGAAGCCCTTCCCCAGGACCTCCCCGTGGATTAGGTCACAGGGCCGGAAGATCTGCTGTGAATAGCTGCTGGAACAACGAAGGGATTCTGAGCGGCTGATGTCACGGCTGAACAGCAGGGGCTCCTTTGGGGAGCTGGGGCCAGGGGACCTGGAGATGCTGTTACTGCGCCTAAAGATGAGGAAAGATGGGGGTAGGGATGCGTAGTCCTCAGAGACTGGCCAAGAAACCCTGGAGGAAGGAATCTTAGGGGCACCTGTTCATTCCAGTGTCTATAGTTTAGATGTTATTATTGGGGAACAGGGGCTCTTACATCAGATGTATCATTTTGGGGTTGCTGACATCAGTCATTTATTTAAGCATAGTAAAAACACATTCAAAATGGGAACTCTACGTACATCACACATAGAACAATTAACTAGATTCTACTAGCTTATAATGCTCAGTATATGACATATATGACAAGACTGTAGATGGTAATTCACCATCTCCCATATTTGCTTGATTTAAGGTACTAACTGGTTTAGAGTGATAGTTATACTAGTATCCAAAAAATGAGCACATGGGATTTTTTTTTTTTTTTTTTTTTTTTGAGACAGAGTCTCACTCTGTCAACCAGGCTGGAGTACAGTGGTGTGATCTTGGCTCACTGCAACCTCTGTCTCCCTAGTTCACATGAGTCTTGTGCCCCAGCCTCCTGAGTAACTGAGACTACAGGCATGTGCCACCAGGCCCGGCTAGTTATTACTATTATTTTTGAGACAGAGTCTTGCTCTGTCGCCCAGGCTGGAGTGCAATGGCACGATCTCGGCTCACTGCAACTTCCATCTCCCAGGTTCAAGCAATTCTCCTGCCTCAGCCTCCCAAGTAGCTGAGACTACAGGTGCACACCACCACGCCTGGCTAATTTTTTTTTTTTGACAGAGTCTCGCTCTGTCGCCCAGGCTGAAGTGCAATGGTGGGATCTCCACTCACTGCAACCTCTGCCTCCCGGGTTCAAGCGATTCTCCTGCCTCAGCCTCCCAAGTAGCTGGGATTACAGGCACGTGCCACCACGCCCAAATAATTTTTGTGTTTTTTTAAGTAGAGATGGGGTTTCACCATGTTGGCCAGGTTGGTCTTGAACTCCTGACCTCACAATCCACCTGTCCTGGCCTCCCTAAGTGCTGGGATTACAGGCGTAAGTCACAGCACCTGGCTCTAATTTTTGTATTTTTAGTAGAGATGGGGTTTCACCATATTGGCCAGACTAGCCTCAAACTCCTGACCTTGTGATCCACCCGCCTCGGCCTCCCAAAGTGCTGGGATTACAGGCGTGAGCCACCATGCCTGGCCAGCAAATGGGATTTTGGATGATATTTTGCACATCTTTGTACCTGTCCATGTTTCCTGAATTTTAAGACGATAAGCATATATGATTTTTATAGCAATAAAGTCACTATGTTTACATTTTCAAAAGCGGTAGATAATAGTCATGGTCAATGACTATAGTTTCACTTACTGAAGGAGGGACAAGAAGGTTGAAGTCCATAGCACTGCAGGTGAACAGCCCTGTGAACTTTCTCTCCGGGCTATGCTCCTGCTTTACTTGGGCTACCCAGAGAGGACTGACGCTGGATGGCTCTTGGCTTGTCCTGCCCTACAGGTTTTCTTACCCTTGTTCTTTTGCTCTGCCTCCTGCTAACCTTGCCCACCAGAGCACACAAGGTTAGCTGCCCCCCTCCTCTGCATGGTGGCTCTACAGGTATCTGGCCACTCCCAAATCTTCCCTTTTCCAGGCCATGAATTTCTAGTTCTTCTCTGCCCTATGTTGCCCTGCCTCCCACTAATTTCATCATACTGATCAAGGCCAAGAGGCAGCGGGAATGAGGGGAGCAATTTGAGGGGAGGGCACTGTTTCCAACACATGCCAGCTGAGAGGGCCCTAACTTTGTTTGGTGAGGAGAGTGGATTAAAACAAACAAACAAACAAAAAACTACCTTTTTTTGGGGGGACAATGTCTCACTCTGTTGCCCAAGCTGTAGTAGTGCAGTGGTGTGATCAAGGCTCACTGCAGCCTTGAACTCCTGGGCTCAGGCAATCCTCCTCCTAAGCCTCTCGAATAGCTGGGATTACAGGCATGCGCCAACATGCCCAGTTAACTTTTTTATTCTTTGTAGAGACAGGAATATTGCCCAGGCTGCGTTTGAACTCCTGGCCTCAAGCAATCCTCTGGCCTTGGCCTCCCAAAGTGCTGGGATTACAGGTGTGAGCCACAGTGCCCTGCCCATCTAATTAAAAACAATTTTTTTTGGTAGAGACAGTGTCTCATTATGTTGCCCAGGCTGGTCTCAAACTCCTGTGCTGAAGCGATCCTCCTACCTAGGCCTCCCAGAGTGTTGGGATTACAGGCACGAGCCGCCATGCCTGGCCAAGAACCTGATTCTTAGTGATACTAAGAATGCGTCACATTTACTGAATGCTGTCCCTATGGCAGCACCATACAACTTTATGTCCTTTTCCACATTTAAGTCTTACATAATTGGTGAGACAGCCACCTTTATCTTACCATCTTACGTCACAGATGCAGAAACAGGCTCAGAGAAATGAAGTGATTTGTGAAGGGAGGAGCTCAGCCTGAAACCCCAATAGGGTATCAGTATTTCTCCCTGGGAGCCAGTGCTCTTGACTTCTTTTCTGTAAGTCTCCCTACTTGGGGCTTCCACTCAAGGTAACTGCTCCTTCTCCATGGACCTGGCAGAATCTGGGGTTTGGGGGTTGTTGGTCCCTCAAGTCTAAAAAACTTTCATTCATCTTTTACTTTATTGTTTTCAAAGTCTTTCTACACAATTTATTCAATCCCATCTGTGCCCCTACTCCAGGCTCTGAGCTCCATGCTTTCTCCACAGGCCATGCTGTTCTTCAGGGTATAGCATCACCACCTCCTGTCCAGCTTAGGAGTTCAGTGCACAGAGCCTGACCCTCCGGTTTCTAAGGAAACCTGGCAGACAGCTGGTCCGCAAAGGCTCTGGCTATAAACTGTGATCCCCACAGGGGCAGCTGGGTCAGCACAATCCTCATAGTCTGTCCCTGGCCAGCTGGTTCCTCTCCTAACTCTGCAGGCTTCTGAAAGCCAGCTCAGCTTCATCTGAGAGACAGACATGGGACAGGACAGAGCCAGGGTGGGAGGTGGCACCTCAGGGAACGTCTCCTCAGTGTCCCCTCCAGATTCTCCTTGGTGTCCAGGGTGCTGAGGGTGTGGGGGTGTCCGGCATTCTGCATGTGAGGAGCGAGCCGGGCCTCCAGCCGCAGCTGGTCCAGGCGTTGGGAGACAGGGTCATGTTCAATCAACAGCTGAAGTGTCTGGCTCGTCTGGCTAATTGCATCCTCCACCTGCGGCCAAGAACAGTATAAAGCTCCCACAGGCTGCCCCATCCCAGGCCACCCATGGCCAACCCAGATGACTCAGGCACAGTGTGGCCAGTGCTCAACTTGGCTAATGGTGACCTCTAGCTGTCAGTGGCCTCACAGTGCCCTCTGCCTGGCATCCCGTCAGCTCTCCCATCCGTCAACCATCCCTGCTACCCTGGGAACCTGTTAAGCTGTAATAGGTCATCAGTGGTCACAGGCTCAATGCTAAGACAAAGAGATGGGCTGGCGGTAGGAAAAGGTAAAGGCTATAGCCTGATTTCCCAGAGGATCTATTCCATGTCCCACCCTCACAAGACAGATTAGACACACACTCTACCTCCTCCACTCGAAGTGTGCGGACCGGGGTCCCATTGATCTCCAGGATGCGGTCCCCAGGGTGGATGGCATTGCGATTGTTGGGACTGATGTGCATCCGGTTGACCCTGGGCCAGACAAAAGTTGAGGCAGGGTAAAGATGTCCTAAAAACCTGCTTGACCAATTCTGCTTGTGCAGGGAAGGTCCCAGGCCACCAGTTGCCCCTAAAGGGCCCAGGATCTCCACATGGAAAGGCAACACCTTTTCTAGGATGCCCCATCTCAGTGAAGGGAATTGCCACCCACCCTGTGGCCTAAGCCAGAAACTTGGACATCATCTTCCCCATTTGGAGTTCCCTCATCCCTCTCCTACTCCCATCTCTAAGAACTCTGCCTTCTTTCCATCATTGTAGTTATTCACATCTCTTACCTGGATCACTGTAATAGCTTCTTTTTTTTTTTTTTTAACTTTAATTTTTTTTTGAGATGGTGTCTTACTGTCATCCAGGCTGGAGTGCAATGGCATGATCTGGGCTCACTGCAACCTCCGCCTCCCAGGCTCAAGCAATTCTCATGCCTCAGCCTCTTGAGTAACTGGGATTACAGGCGCGTGCCACCATGCCTAGCTAATTTTTTGTACTTTTTGTAGAGATGGGGTTTTGCCATGTTGGTCAGGCTAATCTCAAACTCTTGACCTCAAGTAATCTGCCCACCTTGGCCTCCCAGAGTGCTGGGATTACAGGAGTGAGCCACTATATCTGGACTTTTTTTTTTTTTTTTTTGAGACGGAGTCTCGCTCTGTCCCCCTGGCTGGAGTGCAGTGACGCAATCTCAGCTCACTGCAAGCTCCGCCTCCCGGGATCATGCCATTCTCCTGCCTCAGCCTCCTGAGTAGCTGGGACTACAGGAGCCCGCCACCGCGCCCGGCTAATTTTTTTTGTACTTTTAGTAGAGACGGGGTTTCACCGTGGTCTCGATCTCCTGACCTTGTGATCCGCCCGCCTTAGCCTCCCAAAGTGCTGGGATTACAGGCGTGAGCCACCGCACCCGGCCTTATATCTGGACTTTTAATTTTAAAAAATAGAGATGGGGTCTTGCTATATTGGCCAGGTTGGTCTTGAACTCCTGGCCTCAAGCAATCCTCCCACCTCAGCCTCCCAAAGTGCTGAGATTACAGGCATGAGCCACCATGCCCAGCCTACAACAGCTTCCTAACTGGTCTCTATACCTCTAGGCTTTCCCCTCTCCAATCCAACCTCTGTACCAGTGATCCTTCTAAAATGTTAACTTGGTCACAACAGCTTGCTGCTTAAACTTTCAATGGATCTGCTGGATCTTCATAATCCAGGCCCTCTGTATGCTTAACAGCCCCTTTTTTGGCCACACCCAACCTACATCAGACATGATTAAGACTCCCACTTTTGGAGAATGTTTCTCCCTCTGCCCTGAACACAATTCCCTCTCCTCTTCATCTAATGAGGTGGTAGAACAGACCTTAGCTCCTCCTGCCTTCCCAAACTCTAGTATCTTTCACCTACTGTGCAAGCACTAGCCTAGTGTCCAACACATGGTAGATGCAAAATCAGCATTTACATGGTAAGCAGCCAGAGGTACGACATTACTGGTATTAGATAGACACAGACTCTTTCTCCATCTGGTCTCTGGCCTCAATCTAGGATAGGGTCTTAGCTTCTTTTGGGCCATAGACCACATTTTCTCCGTTCACTCTCTCAACTGACAAAATAATAATCAACCAACTCCTACTATATGCCAGGTACTGTTCCAAGCCCTGGGCATGCAGCACTGAACAAGACAGCAAGTTCCTTCTGGAATTTACATTCTAGTGGAGGGGAAAGAAGATAAACAACTAATACACATAATCAAGCCAGATAATTTCAAAGAGCAAACATGATCTGAAACCTGACACCTGAAAGATGAGTGATTCTGGCCTTAAGTATCTGGTAGGAAGTAGCCTGGACAGAGAGAACAATAAGTGCCAAGGCCCAGGTGTGGTTACAGCATAGTGGGGTCCAGGAGAAAGATATGAGATGAGAATAAAGGGAGTTCTGCATGAGACTTTGGAGATCTAAGCCCTCTGAGGCCCATTTACAGACTCTGCTCAAGAACCCCTGCTGAAGGGTTCTCAAAATACTTACTCTTTCACTTGCACAGTGGTGGCATAGTTGGAGCAGGCACTCTCCACGGACACAGAGAAGCCCCGCCTGCCTTCAGTGGTGGCTGGCATGGAGATGAGCGTGACAGAGTAGGGCAGCTGGTCCTGAACAGACTCTGTGGAGAGTCTCTCAAACATGGGTGCCAGCACCACCTCGTTGTGGCACTTCCCACTGGGGAGAGGGCACAGGGGGGAGTATGATGCTAGAGTCCCATGCAGAAGCCCCCCAGCAACCACTGCACCATGTGGCTTTAAGCAACAGTACCTATAGTCTCACTACCACCCTCTTTGTCATGATTCTAGCTGGCTGCTCAGAATGAGGAGCCTGGGTTCTCAGGGTGGGCTGGGACTGGGGGTGCTGAGCTGGATCTGCAGCAAGTGGTATATTTGGAAGAACATTGGCCTGGGTTGGGGTGAGATGGCCTGGGTTCTCTTCACTCTGCCTTTGACTCACAATGAGAACCCTGCCCTTGTACTATACTATTCCATGAGCCCCAGGCTGACTTCTTTCATCAACCAAGGTGGTTGGACAGGGTGAGCTCTAGGGGGTCTTTGACTTTAATGTTCTGGGATCCTCCTTGAAGGTTCCTCCCACTGGGAGGATTGCAGGGCAGAGTGAAGACATTTTCAAGGTAGGTAAGAAAAAAGGGTAGAGACATGTGTAAATCATTCTGCTTACAAGTTAAAGAGCTGGTTAAGAGCACTGCTGTGATAGGAATCCAATGCTCTGACTACACTAACACTCTTTCTGCCCAACTCACCCTGCCACCATCCCTCCCCCAGGCCACTCTTATACGGGAGAGGATAGACAAAGGACTACCATCTTACCAGTAGAGGGTGGCGTGCTGCACCAGTGCATATGCATCCCCATCCTCGATGATCACCTTGCAGCTCATACAGGCAAAGCACTCTGGGTGGTACTTGAACTCCCCAGCCACCTGTGAGCAGGTGGGGAGAAGGGTGCACAAAGGGAGGAAGGAAGTGAGTTATCACTGTTGCTGGAGTGAGGACAGGGGTAGGTGAATGACCTCCAATCAAGGCCTCAGTCAAAATCCACTCTTTCACTCTCTGCCCTAGAGCTTCCAAAGAAAGTGTCAGATTGGTACCTCCTGTCATTTCTGAGACTGCACAAAACTGTTTTCGTTTCAGTTATGAGAACAAGTCCCCAGAAGTAATCATCCCCTCTAAAAAAGATCACAGTTCCTCCAATACAGGGTTAGCAAGTCTGTGACTATGCTTAAAGTCCTGTGTCCAGAGCGGGTATAAGAGGTAGCACCTCTCTCTGCCAGCCCATTCCAGAGTCTCCTTTTCTTATTCCCTGAACACAACCTAGGTATATCCTCCTTTCAGCCTATAACACTCTCCTTTGAGGTCCTTATCCAACTATACTGTGTCTCCTCTCTGCCTGCCTCTCCTCCCACTCCCAACATTAAACTATTAAGTCTTTGAGGGAAGGATCTTACCTTTCACTTAATAGGTGCTCAGCTGATACCTGCTGGTTGAATGAATGAATGAATAAAGGGAGATGCCCTGGCTGATGGAAAGACCAAAAGATGAACAGCCACGGGGAACTGGAAGCACTGTCAATGGACTGAACTGGAAGCAGTGTCAATGGACTGAACTGGAAGCAGTGTCAATGGACTCTGAAGACCAAGAGGGGCAGATATGAAGGGACTCACTCACCATAAAAGGCCCTGTCATCAGCAGGGAGCACCCATGACAGAACTCCCCAAACTTCCCCCAGTAGTCCTTGGGGCAGTAGAGCTTCCCATCTTTCTCGTAGTACCAGTTGGTGAGGGAATCCTGGCATTCTGAACACCTGAAAGGCAAGACAAGAACTGAAATTCTCCTGGATCCCTGGAACCGGGCCACATAGGCTGTCCCTGGCTCCTAGGTCTGACAACAAAATAGACAGTCCTCTTTGATCCAAAGCCAAGATGGGGGAAAGCTACAGCCTTGTGCTATCTCCCCAAGGGAAGCTGGTTCAGAGTGAACAAGGCCCCAGAAACCAGCTCTGTGTTGCCTGCCTCAGTGGACAGACTAGTGTTTCACAACCTCTTTGGGTCTTGGAGCCCTCTGAGAATTTGATAAAAGCCAAGAAGCCTCCCTTAGAAAAATGCACATATAAGGAAGATGTGTATATAATTTAGGTGGGGGTGTGTGTGTGTATATAAAGGATTCTCTGAAACCTATTTATGGCACCAGTTAAGGACCTCTGGTCTTGACAGATATTTCAATGAACAAAAGCAGTTTGATCATCTCCACTCTTCAAAACTGACCCATCACCAACAGCGTTACCAATGTAATGTTCTTGCCAAAAATATGTTAAGTATAAAAAAACTAATCAGGCAAATCTAGAATGTGGGTTATTCTATAAGATAACTGGTCTTGACTCTTCTAAAAAGTCATGGGGAGAAGAAAAGGCACAGATTTTAAAAAGCCTAGAGACACAGCAACCAAATATGATGCCTACACCTTGGATTCAAATTTAGATTAAAAAAGGCAACAGCCATGAACATTTTTTGGAACTGAGGAAATCTGGATTTGGACTATAATATTATATTGTAAAATTACTGTGAATTTTCTTAGATGTGATGATATTTGACTTATATAGGAGAATTCTTAGGAGAAACATATTGAACTATTTAAGGGTAAAAGTCAAGATGCATTTAAGTTACTCTGAAATAGTTCAGCAAAAATAAATAAATGAAAGTATATAGGCCGGGCGCGGTGGCTCAAGCCTGTAATCCCAGCACTTTGGGAGGCCGAGATGGGCAGATCACGAGGTCAGGAGATCGAGACCATCCTGGCTAACACGGTGAAACCCCGTCTCTACTAAGAAATACAAAAAATAGCCGGGCGAGGTGGCGGGCGCCTGTAGTCCCAGCTACTCGGGAGGCTGAGGCCGGAGAATGGCGTGAACCCGGGAGGCGGAGCTTGCAGTGAGCTGAGATCCGGCCACTGCACTCCAGCCTGGGCTACAGAGCGAGACTCCGTCTCAAAAAAAAAAAAAAAAAAAGTATATAGACAGAGGGAGAGAGAGACACAAAGTGGCATAACATTAACAAATGATGAATCTATGTGAAAGGTATGTAGGTGTTATTTGAACTACATTTTCAACTTTTTTACATATTTGAAATTTTTTTCAAAATAAAATATTGGGGAAGAAACCCAACATTCTATTAGCAACGTGTAAGATGTGTATGTTAGATCCACAGCTTGCTGGGCGGGGTGGCTGATGCCTGTAATCCCAGCACTTTGGGAAGCTAAGATGGGAGGATCACTTGAGCCCAGGAGTTCGAGACCAGCCTGAGCAACATAGTAAGACCCCGTCTCTTAAAAAAAAAAAAAAAAAAATCCATAGCTCCCTTCTCCCCTAATCACCTGGCTATGAAGTCCCACCTCTCAAAAGTCAGGTGTGTTGTCAGGACTTACCTGCACAACCTCCTCCTTCCTTCTGAGCTTCCCAACACACACAGCTAAGAGCTCACTGGCCTGCTGAGCCCATGCCATTTCTTTCCTTCTAGTTCCTTCTTTTCCCTATTCTCGTTGTCAAGGCCTTCCACCTTCCACAGTGGCCATATCGTTGTTTCCAGGAGGTTTCAACATTGCTTGGGTTGAATCTTGATCCTGCCACTTACTAGTTACATCATCTTGGGCAAGATATTTTACTTACTTCTCTGGCCTAGTTTCCTCATCTATAAAATGAACTGCTGTGAAAATTAAAGGAAATAATATGTATTAAAAATATAGAGAGCAGCTGGGCACAGTGGCTCATGCTTGTAATCCCAGCACTTTGGGAGGCCGAGGCAGGTGGATCACTTGAAGTCAGGAGTTCGAGACCAGCCTGGCCAATATGGTGAAACCCGGTCTCTACTAAAAATACAAAAAATTAGCCGGGCGTGGTGGCACGAACCTGTAATCCCAGCTTCTCGGGAGGCTGAGGCAGGAGAATCGCTGGAACCCAGGAGGTGGGGGTTGTAGTGAGCCAAGATCATGCTACTGCACTCCAGCCTGGGTGACAGAGCCAGACTCCATCTCAAAAAAAATTAGGGATAGATAGACAGAGATAGCTTATATAAAAGACCTAATATAGGCTGGGCATGGTGGCTCACACCTGTAATCCCAGCACTTTGGGAGGCTGAGGCAGGCAGATCACAAGGTCAGGAGTTTTGAGACTAGCCTGGCCAACATAGTGAAATCCTATCTCTACTAAAAATACAAAAATTAGCCAGTCATGGTGGCTTGCGCTTGTAGTCCCAGCTACTCAGAAGGCTGAGGCAGGAGAATTGCTTGAACCTGGGAGGCAGAGGTTGTGGTGATCCGAGACTGCACCACTGCACTCCAGCCTGGACAACAAAGCGAGACTCCGTCTCAAAAAAAAAAAAAAAAAGACCAAATATAGTAGAAACTCAGTATGTGTTAACTTTTATTAAAGATGATAATGACAATGTAATGGCAGTTCACATTATCAGCCACTTCCTGTCACTAGCTGGACAACTTCTTAGTAGCTTTCTCTCACTGAAAACAACTAATAGCATCCCATTATTACAAAGAGCCAATGTGAAGAGGAAATAAGCTAATGTATGAGAGAAAGTCTTTTGCCAGGCAAGTGCATTATTATAACTTGCTAAGCACTGCAGATATAAAAGATAAATACACAGGGCACCCTACTTCACTTTTCGTGAGTTTATGAAGAGTTGAGGAAGAGAAAGTCTAAATAAAATTCAACAATGCAAGGTGAGAGGACACAATGAGTTCTACTACTTCTGAGCAATGCAGGAGGTAGAGAAGAGGGGCAGGAATGAGTTGAAGCAGCTGAGCTAGGAAGTCTAGAGAAGCAAGTCCCTGAGAATTCCTTTATCTTTCTGGAGTGGCCAATTCCCCCCTGGGTGCTCAACAAACACTCATGGCTATTTTTACCCTATAGCTTTTCCTACTTGTCTTATGGAAGGGGAACTTCAGGGTCTAGAGGGCTGGGTATGGCATGAAGAGTATGGCTGTGAAGTGTCTAAAAACTGCGCAGTGAGGATGTAGGCAGAGGGGAAGGCTGTTCTTGGTATGTGGCTCACACTCCTCTCAATGTAAGATACATGTGGGATGAGCTCTAAATGTGGAGGAGAGAGATATGGGTTCAAGTTCTTGGGTGTTAACATAGCCTTGGACAAGCCCCTTTCCCTCTCTGGGTTGTTTCCCCACCTGTGAAACAAGGGGACACATAATACCCTGGGTCCCCTTAACTCTGTGCATATCTGTGTTTTTCCCTAGATGATCTGAGGTTCCACTCTTAGTACCACCATTTACCACCTAAGTGATCTTGGGCTAGCCCCTTCACTTCTCATTTGTGAAATGGCAATGTCATCACCTACTTTCAAGGTAGCAGTGAGGATTTTTTCTTTTTTTTTTTGAGATGGAGTTTTGCTGTTATCACCCAGGCTGGAGTGCAGTGGCTCGATCTCGGCTCACTGCAACCTCTGCCTCCCGAGTTCAAGTGATTTTCCTGCCTCAGCCTCCTGAGTAGCTGGGATTACTGGCGCAGGCCACCACACCCAGCTAATTTTTCTATTTTTAGTAGAGATGGGGTTTCCCTGTGTTGGAGAGGCTGGTCTCGAACTCCTGACCTCAAGTGATCCGCCCCCGCCCACCTTGGCCTCCCAAAGTGTTGGGATTACAGGCGTGAGCCACTGTGCCTGGCCTGCAGTGAGGATTAAATGTGGTTCTGAAGAACTATGGGGTGCCCAACAGAGGGCTGGCAGTAGGAGCAGGGGCTTCCTTCTTGCCTCCCGTCTTCTGACTTAGAAGTTCCGGGGCAACCAGCTTTCTTCTTCACTAGACTGTTAGTTCCCTGAGGATAAAAACAGCATCCCACTTACTCTTGTTGGACTCAGCACCAAGCAAAGGACCTGGAAGAGCAAAGCTTTAACAAATGTTTCCAAACCAAAAATGGTAGGAGTGGCAAAAACCAGTAGCCCAGGTGGGGGAGCACAAGGGTTCCATGGCTCATGGCCACCAGGTCCTTTTTTTCTTCTGTGTGCAGACATATTTGCACCCAAATGCAGGCCTGGGCTTTGTTACGCCCTTGCAATGGTATGTACGCCGCAGGGCATGGGAGCACCAGAACACACCCTCCTTTCCATTGCCAATATCCTGCTTTTGTTTGCTGCAAGTAGCTCTGGCCAGGCCCAGGAGAGGGAGCAGGGAGAGAAACAAGTGCAGGCATGCAGGAGACAGCCAGGCCAGCCTGCTGGGAAGAACACCTGGCTAGAGAGCAACATCACCAGTCCACACATCTGTGTCAAGGAATGCCTTTAAAGGGCACAGCCAGCTACGTGGCCAAAACTGCCACAGATGTCTCTGAAGAACTGGAACGTGAACAGCTGATAGGACTGGGTATGGGTCCCTAAGCTGTGTTTTGCCACAGAACACAACTGGGTTCTTGGACCACTTAAGAAGTTGCCATGGTAGACTTCAGAGTTCTAGCTTAGCTATCAATTAACAGCTACTATTTATTGAATGCCAACCATAATCCAGGTCCTATATGAGGTACCTTATTTATATTATCTCTAATCCTGACAACCCTACAAGGTAGTAGAATTATCCCTATTTTATAGAAGACTGAAAAGCAGAGTTAAAGTCAAATAATTCTGCAAAGTTGCCCAATACATAATTGATGGAGCTGGAATGTGAAGCTATGTGTGCTTGGCTACAAAGCCGCATCCACTGTACTATGTCACTGGACTGAGACAGCACATCTCTCAACAGCTGAGCCTCAGGATTCTCACCTGTGAAAATAAGGAGGCTGGAGGCCTGACAGTTCAAGACCCTTTGAGTGTTAACACTTCATGATGCTTCTCCTTTACTCCAAGTACTGAATGTTAAATGGCACAATTCTCCTCCTTCATATACTTCACAGTGTTCAATTCCCCAGCAGTCTCTGTTCTTTTAAGCAAAGAATCCAGAACACACTCTGGAACTGTAAGGTGCTACTCAAACATGTTCCACCTTAGATTCTTAGAGGCCATGGACCCCATACGTTCTTCCCAAAGCCAAGGCTGTTTTTCTACCTTTCAGCTTTTGAAAGTTTCAAGTGAAAGTCAAAATCTGCCCTGGCTGTAGGTAAAAGAGTACCCAGCTGGGAGGTGGTGAAGCTGAGGTTTGAACCAGTCATCCCACTGTCCTGAGGAGCCAGAGTGAATTGAGCTGAAATCCTCAGGTCAGGGGAGATCACCTAGAAGCCTACATACGCTGAGGGTACGCCTAAGGACAACCTCCAAAACTCATCTTCCAAAACTATTAGAGGGGTTCCAAGGGCTTGGGCAGATACAAAGTGCACAGAACCCTGGTGGTCAGTTCAGTGGGCCAACCCAGATCCACACAGAGACCTTTTGAGTCAGCAGAGAACACATGAGTTTTTTTAAAAAAGATAATCAGTTGAGATTTTATCTTTCAAGACCTGGATCCATATTCCTTCTCTGCCATTTACTATCTGTGTCACCTAAGGTCAGTTACTTCATGACTCTGAGCCTCAGTTTCCTCACTTGTACACTGCTGATAGTATCTTATGGGGTTATGAGAATTAAATTATGTACAGATGTCCTGCATGATGCCTGGCTCACACCAGGTAGCCAGTAAGCATTCATTTATTTCCCTTCCCAATTTGAGAATGCCAAGGGCAAATGCAGACAGACCCCTTTTTCTCCTATGCCTAGCAATATGGACCTGCTTCTCAGCCCAGAATGAGACAGATTTCTGTAAAGTAAGGTCCTAAAATGAATTATTTCTCTATTCAATTAGAAATCAACATTTTTTTTTTAAGAGACAAGAGTCTTACTCTGTCACCCAGACTGGAGTGCAGTGGCACAATCATTGCTCACTATAGTCTGACACCCCAGGCTCAAGAGATCCTCCTGCCTCAGCCTCCTGCGTAGCTGGGACTACAGGTGCACACCACCATGCCTGGCTAATTTTTTATTTTTTGTGGAGACAGGGTCTCCCTATGTTGCCCAGGCTGGTCTTAAACTCCTGGACTCAAGTGATCCTCCAGCCTTGGCCTCCCAAAGTGCTGGGGTTACAGGAAGGAGCCACCACACCCAGCTGAAATCAACTGTTTTAATAGATTCCTAACAATTAGGAAATAGTTACTGTGCATCTATGATGTGTAAGAACAAGCAGGCAAGGTGCTGTGCTGAGAGAAGCCAAGTGAGATAAGACAGAGACCCAGCCCTCACTCACATCCAGATTCTTCAGACAAAAATGTTTACAGGTAAATTCTCAACCTTATGGGGTAAGAGAACCAGTCATTACTGCAGTGGATTTACACATGTTAAAGCATAAGCCCTCCCATGTCCTGATGAAGACCTGGCTGGATGGTCATCCCTTAACCTCCCGGTGAGCAGCCAGTTGTAGAGAAGCTTCTTTCAGCCCCCAGCCTCTGAATTGACTGGGCTGGAAGGAGAGAAAAGGAAGCTCCCTCCACCATAGCCTGAGGGCATCTGGAGAGCATCACAATTGGGGATGCCAACTTTTCCCCAGGGCCCAGAAGGGCAGATATGACAGGGGCCTAGAGAGACTCTGTTCCATAAGAGCTCAGTCAAAAATCCCTTTATTACTCCTCCTTCCTGCAGATCCTGTAGACTGAAACAGTCTGACAATTAAGCTGTAAGTATTATGGAGTATGTTATTATTGTTTTAAAAAATTAACCAAACACACAATGAAGCCTATGAACAGCAAGAAATAAGTGTTGCTAGAGTGCACTGATTCAGTTCCAACCAAAAACCAGGAAGACTGTAGTTTCAAGTAATTTGTGTAGTTGTACTGCAGTTAAAGACAGGGCCTCCATTATTTGGCAAATAATGGAAAAGAGCTTGTGTGCCTTTGAGGAGCCACATAGAAGTTGCAGAGTTGGGAACCACTCACCTGATCTAAGTCCTTCATTTTTCAGATAAGGAGAAAAAGAGTCCCGGAGGACCTAAGGCACCTGCCAAATGTTACTGTGAAGCTGGGCAGAGCTATGCATAATTATTTCCCTTTAAACATGGATTGCTTTGGAACACAAAGATTAATTTGTTTTCTTCAAGAGATAACGTGTAAACCCAAGCTCATTAAATCAGTATTGGATATTAAGTGCAATTCTATAAAAAGAAAAATGCTTTAAAGATGTCCGACAAAAAACCAATCCCTAATTTACCTCTTTTGTAAATTCCAATTTGAGGTATTTTCTTACTTGGAAGTACAGTGGTAATTGCATCTCACTCCTCACGTTAGTGTGGGTAGGAAAGACAGTGCATTCTCCACTGAGTATGTTTGGCCTATAAGGCAGAGGTGTATGGGACACAGAAGTTGTATTCTTCATTCCCTTGCTCCCTCTTTCTCCTTCACATGTCACGCCTGATCATGTCCCCGTGGAATCTGGTTGCGTCACTTTCCTTGCAACCACAGCCCCACAACTCCTATAGATTTTGTACTCCCCCAGAGGCCAAGGATCAAGGACTTAATTTGTTTCACAGAATCCAGCAAGGACCCTGTTCAGGAGCCCAAGAAGTCTGGCTTCTACTTTCTGCCAGGGACGAAACTGAGGCCCAAAGAGGAGCCCTTGAAGATACCCTATAATAAAAGACGGAGGGGCTAATGGCAGAAACAGTTTTCTCACCAGGTAGTGATGTGGCAATGGATTGACACCTGGGAGAGCAGAGGGTCTGGGTGGTCCCTCCCTGGGGGGAAAGAGCCCTGTGTGCCACCTATCTCTTCAGAAGTGACTTCAGGAAAGTGGCCTCTTATATGGGGGAGGGGAGAGTGTCTACAGAAAGTCAGTCAGAACCCCCCAGACTCTAGCTGGGCAAACGGAGCTTGGGGGCGGGGGGGGCAAGGTGATCAGGTTCTCCAGAAAGGCTGGGGCAGAACAAGACAAAGGGCAGGTGGACTTGGGTGGCACTGGTGGCCTGGCCCTTAAAGGTTCAGGTGGAGAGTTCAGATCTGCTCTAGTTCCACCTCCTGAGAAGTTGTGTCTTCCCTGGGTTCCCTGCCACTCCAAGGGTAAAAGGGGTATAGTTTCTGGCTCCTAAAGGAACAACCCTTCCCCTAAGCGGCCTTCCCAGGATTAAAAGTAAGAGAAATTAATGAGGACCTGAAATGTGACTACTTCAACACTTGGCATCTTAATTCCGCATGGTAAAAGCTTTCTCCTAAAGTCAAGATCAATTTCCATTGGCTCTTTAGAAAACAATATCAGCCATACCTTCAACAAGTCAGGCAAACTATCCCTTTTTCTACTCTCTGCTAGGAAAGGAAAACAAACCTGATAATTTCCTCTCCACTAGGAGAAGAAAACAAACCTGCAGCCCCCGAAGAATGAGAGAAAGTCAGAAAGACAGAAAAAGCTGCCAGTGAGGCTCCATATGTTAACTTTGTTGAAACTGGTTGCCTCATCTGTAAAATGGGGATATATAATCTCTTTAGGCTGTTGAGAGATTAAAGGATAAAGTGTCCAGCAGGGCGCTTGGTAGAGTCAGCATTGAGGACCAGTTCCCTTCCCCCTCCCCCCAGTCCAGACACCTCCCACCACTCTACCAGGGTCCAGTCATTCCACGAAACCACATGGTACACTGCTTTTCTGCCCAGGGCCTGGCCACCTGACTAGTATCCCGGCAGCAAGATCTGGGCACTGGACCTAGTTTAGGGAAGCCAGAAGGGAAAAGTCGACAAGGACCACTGGTGAGGGGGAGGCAGCCTTTTTGGAACAACAGGCTGCTCCCAAAGAATGAAAACAAGCCCCACCCTAGTCTGGAATGGCTCCATTCAGAAGGGACCTAGAGGGCCAGAACCCCCCCGGGGAGTTTCTATGGGAGGTGGAGTGGGGCAATGAGCAAAGAAAGCCAGGTTGGAGGTAGAGTTTCCACATCTCCCTTTGAGAAGCCCCAGAGAGAGGCTCGTGGAGGTACTCAGGCCTAGGGACTGAGGAGGTGTGGGGGCTGGCCCAGCAGCTCAGGAACACTCCAAAGTCCATTGCTCCAGTCTCAGAAGCACTGGCCCAGGTCTTTCCCCAGCAACTACATTCACCTGGGAGCTCAGAAGCCCCTCAAGGTCAGAGGCTAATGTGCCTGCCATTAAGAGAACAAATGTTTATAAGGTACCTATTGTGTACCAGGCTACCCACACCCAGGACTTGCCAGTTTCCACAGTTTGGCAAAACCTGCCCATCCTGCTTGTTGGGACAAATTTCTGGGCAGGCAGCATGGCCCGCAGGTAAGACATGTGAGAGCTAGAAACAGCACTCTATCTGTGCTATTCCCCCTGGAAGTAGTAACACCTAGAAGGGGCAGGTCAGTGGCATCTTTTGGAGGCTCTTTCAGGTTTGCCTGGGATGGAAGAGGAGCTGGAGCTCCCTAAGAAGTTCCTTCTGGGTATATCCCTCCCCTCACCACTTCCAGGACATAATGGGGGTACCCCACAAGGCCGATTCTGCTTGGGTATAACCTCTCCTGGCTTCTGCCTGGCAGAACCGATGGTAAAGGACTAAGTGAGAAGGAGATTTCGGGAGACCACCCTCTTCTCAGGACCAGGGGCCAGGAGAGAGAGAGAGGGGAACTCGGAGACCAACTCACCGAAATGGGTCTCTGGAGGTGAAGTAAGCCGGGACTGACAAGTAACTCCCCATCTTCTTCCCACACCAGATAAACAGGCTCAGCTGCAAATCCGTCTATGAGTGCCTCGGGCCGGCTGTAGATGGCCACCATGACAGGCCCAGGGCTCCCAACACCTCTGGCTGCAGACAGGCTGCCCTGAGTTCACCTCTCCCTCCGGAGCAGCTGGAGGAGCCTGAGGACTCCAGGCCACTTGCCCCCCAGCAGATTCCCACAGGGGCTCATGGCTGGGATGGCTCCTCCCTAGTTCTTAGAAGCTCAGGCGGCCCCTCTGGACTCGGAGAAAACGACCTCTTTGAGGAGGCTACATACACACTGGCATTCTTGAGCAAGGGCCGGTGACTAGCTAAGAAAGAAGCGCTGCTGTCAAGTTAGCCTTCTTCTTCAGTCCCACCCCTGAATGAGGGAGGGAGGGAGGAAGAGGAGGAGCTCCCGCAGAACCGAGGTGTGTGGTTGGAGCAGCTGTTAGGAAACAGACCTTGCAGGCAAGGGGTGGAGCTGGGCTGGATCGAGGCTGCAGGCAGGCGCTGCAGACAATAACTGGGACCGACTGAGCGTCCATCCTGAGCTCAGGGAAGGGCAAGGCAGGATACAGGGTGAACATATCTGGCCCCAGATGTCCCGCAGAGGAGCTGCCTACAGGACAGTAATTCTGCTTGGAGGTGAAAAAAAAAAAAAAAAAAGCAGAGGATGCCAGGTCCAGGAAGAGCTACACCAGACAGAGGGACCTCTGGTAGGAGAGGCAGGTCCAGAGAGCCATCCTAGCTCCGAGCTGACATCTGTTCTGTCCTGGCACTAGGGCTCCCATTCATTCCCTCCCTCTGCCTCGCCTGGGGACAGCCTCAAGAGCTGACCAATGGGAGGTGACACTTCCACTCCAGGGCATGGCTGTGTTGCAAATAAGGAAACGAGTATTAACCTACACCTGATGTGTCTCCATGTGGTAAACACTATATGCACTCTTATTTCTCTGAGACAGGAATTATTCCCACTCTACAGACAAGGAAAGTGAGGTACGGAGAGATTACGTAACTCACTCAAGGTCAAAAAGGGAGTCAGTGGCAGGCCTGGGATTTAAATGTAGGCCCATGTGAGTTGGAGTAGGCCCCTAGAGCTGGAGTTCTCCCACTACCAGGCTTCATTTTGGCTCTTCAAGGAGAAAAATCTTTTCCAAAGCCCTCTGCAAATAGGATGGAGCCCAGGTTACTCTCATTCACTCACTATTCACTGGCTGTTCACACACAGAACACCATCCACTGGCCTCTGTGGACAGTAGAACTTCTTCTAGTTGTCCAATGATAACTATGCTTTTCAAACTGAAAAATGGGGCGTGAGGGAGAAGGCGGCCTGGGGTGCCAAAAGGGATTGATAAGCCTAAGTATCTGGAATGGGAGCCCGCCTGAAGAGCCCCAGTTGTGATGATGACCAAACCAGAGCTTACCATGGAGAAAGCCCTTGTCTCCCTGCCTGCAGGATTGTAAAGGAAAAAGCAAGGCTGCTGGAGAAAATCAGAATACTAGGACCTCACTATTGGATTTGGGGCAGTGACATCAGCTCTCCCTCACTAGGCACACACCTCTCACCATTGTAAAGGGCCAGAAGTCACCCTGCAGCTTCTATGTCTTACTGTGAACCATGGCAGCAAAGTCTGATAAAGATGGTAGATGGGGTTACAAAGGAGCCTTTTCCCATTCCACCAACGGGGCACAGGGACAACAATGCATGAGATAAGAGCACATCGGTTTGAATACTGATAATAAGCTACCATTTATTGAGCAGTTAATATGTTCTAGGCCCTGTGTTAAGTGCTTAGCATCTATTATCCATCATATTTAAATTGCCAGTATATGGGGTAAATGTCATCAGCCTCATTCAACAGATTAGGAAATAGGTTCTGAGGGGTTATGTCACTATCCTCAAGACAAATAGCTGGTAAGTGGTGAGGGTGGGTTTTTTTTTTTTTTGAGTCAGGGTCTCTCTCTGTCACTCAGGCTGGAGTGCAGTGGTGCCATCATGGCTCACTACAATCTCAACCTTGACCTTCTGGACTCAAGTGATCCTCTCACCTCAGCCTCCAGAGTAGCTGGGACGACAGATGCATGCCATCACGCCCAGCTGCAAGGCTGGGTTTCAAACCTGGTACATATGTATGGCTCTAGAGCACAGGTCAAGGCACTTTTCCTGTAAAGGGCCAGAGAACAAATATCTTAGGCTCTGCAGGCCATACAGATTCTGTTGTGACTACTCAGTTATGTCATTACAGAGCAAAAGCAGCCATATATAAAACATAAACTAAGGGACATGGTTGTGTTCCAATAGATATTTACTTATGGAAAGATTTTTTTTTTTTTTTGAGATTCAGTCTCACACTGTTGTCCTGGCTAAAGTGCAGTGGTACAAACATGGTTCACTGTAGCCTCAACCACCTGGGCTCAAGTGATCCTCCTGCCTAAGCCTCCCATGCATCTGGGACCACAGGTGCAGGCCACCATACCTGGCTATTTTTTTTTTTTTTTTTTTTGGTGACAGAGTCTCGCTCTGTTGCCCAGGCTGGAGTACAGTGTCACGATCTTGGCTCACTGCAACCTCCACCTCCCAGGTTCAAGCAATTCTCTTGTCTCAGCCTCCTAAGTAGCTGGGACTACAGGCACATGCCACCATGCTCGGCTAATTTTTCTATTTTTAATAGAGACGGGGTTTCACCATATTGGTCAGGCTAGTCTTGAACTCCTGACCTCAGGTGATCCACCTGCCTTGGCCTCCCAAAGTGCTGGGATTATAGGCGTGAGCCACTGTGCCTGGCCCTGGCTAATTTTTTTTTTTTTTGTAGAGATAGGGTCTCACTTTGTTGCCCAGGCTGGGACACTGGTATTTGAGTTTCACGTAATTTCCACATGTTACAAAACATTCTTGTGCTTTTTTCCCCCTAACCATTAAAAATCACAGGTCATATAGGCCAGGCATAGTGGCTCATGCCTATAATCCCAGCAGTCGAGAGGCCAAGGAGGGCAGACTGCTTGAAGCCAGAAGTTTGAGACCAGCCTGGGTAACAAACCAAGACCCTATCTCTAACAGAAAAATCAATCAATCAGGCCGGGCATGGTGGCTCACACCTGTAATCCCAGCAATTTGGGAGGCCAAGGCAGGTAGATCACCTGAGGTAGGGAGTTCGAGACCAGCCTAACCAACATGGAGAAACCCTGTCTCTACTAAAAATACAAAAATTAGCTGGGCATGGTGGCACATGCCTGTAATCCCAGCTACTCGAGAGGCTGAGGCAGGAGAATCGCTTGAACCCAGGAGGCGGAGGTTGCGGTGAGCTGAGTTCGTGCCATTGCATTCCAGCCTGGGCAACAAGAGCGAAACTCCGTCTCAAAAAGGAAAAAAAAAAAACAATCAATCACAGGCCGTATTAAAATAGGCAATGGGCCATAGCTTGCCGGCCTCTGTTCTAGAGCTACAGAGCTCAACTACTCTATTTACTACCTCTAATAGTGAAGAACAGCTCTTGGTGTTTGTGCAGAGCTCAGCCATATCTATCTACCACCACAAAGACACCACACTCTAGCCCCAGAGGCAGCCAGAAGAAGTAAGGACTGAACAGGTGCTCACCCTGCATTAAGCATTGCTTGCAGCACTACTTGTATGAATGAATTTTAACCCACACTATTCCACAGTTCTGTGATTTCTCTCTTTACAGATAAAGCAACTGAGGTACAGGGAGGTTAAATCACTTGCCTGAGGTCACTCAGCTGTAAATGTGAGAAGTGAAGCCAGGATTTGAACCCAGACTAGACATTATAGACTACACTCTACCATGCTATATCGAAGCTCAGCCTGGGCCCAGAGCCAGACTGTCTGGGTTTGAATGCGACAATGCACTGTATGTAAGCCCTTGGCACAAAGTCTGGAACACATTAAAGGTTGATAAATGTTACCCATTAATATCATTAAGACTATTGTTACAACTACTGTGGGCTAGCTATGTGGCCTTTCGCAAGTCACTGTCTCTGTCTGGGTCTGGGTTAGGTCTCTAAATAGCTCCCAGGATCAACATTTTTCACCCCTGTGAGGTTGCAGAGGGCTCTCTGTTTTCCTTGGGTCTCAAGTTGAGTTTAAACTCTTGAGCAGGAGGTCAGGATCCTGGCCTAGGGGCCACACAAGAGCCACAGAGGAGTTGAGGTGGGCTGGAAGTGGGGAAACAACATACAGGATACTGAAAGGGCTGCCCAGCTGGAGAGCTGGGCGCAATCTTTCTCCCAGCCACAGAATCAACTATTTCTCAGCAAAACTCTATTATGTTCCCCTGTAATTCAATCAGGCAAGAAGGGGGCCCCAAATTAAGTCTGGAACTAGCAAATTATCTTTTAATTGTACCCTCTGATTTCCATGTGATGAACACAGCACTGATGGAAGAATATGCAAGCCACAAAGAGACCGAGGCCAGGGAGCCCATGAGCATAACTCCTCTTGACATTTCACACAGCTCTGCTGTTCCAGCGGCGGCGGCGGGCTCAGTGAGTCGGTGTCTAGGAATGTGAGCAGGAGGCTGCAGGCGTTCTCCTCTCCCCCTACTCCTCTTACAAAGGACTTGGTGGGTGGGTGAGGAATAAGGGAGAGGACATCTCAATGCCATGAAAACTGCCTTCCCCTGGAAGAGGAACAGCCTTCTCCCCATGTCCTGAGTTGAAGCAGAAGCCCCTCCCAGGTGGAATCCATTTGACCTCCATAAATCCAGACTTCAGGAGGAACCTTTGAAGGATTGATCACCAGATGTGATAAGCTGCTGGCTGCTCAGATGCAAGCGTGTGGTTCCTCAGAGCCAACTTTAAAGGGCCCAAGCCACCCAGCATTGGGAGATGAAATGTCACATTGGAGGATATATTTTACCCTCCCACCCTTGGAAACTGGTCCTGGATAGAAAACTGCTCTTCTAGGTCCTCAGAGCAGCTGGCAGAAGATTCAGCAGTTATGGCTGCCAGAGGCAACTGCAGGAATCCTTTGACTGGCAGTTATAGTAGGGATAAAATAGCAGGAGAGGTGTTAATCTCCAGCACATTTCATAAGTTGGAAACCTGGCAGGGAGCCGAACAAACTGATTCCTTAGAACCAGCTGAGGCGCAGGTCTTCAAGGCGTCTGTGACAGGCTGGAGAACAATAGCCTTCAAAACCAGCAGCCCCAAGTGAATGTTCAGGCAAGGTGTGGTAAGTGAATGAATCACCCCAGCCTCTGGTCGGAAGAAAACTCTTGCCAAATAATTCAAAACCCAAGGAACTGTGTTTGTGTGAAGCCCTCTATTGGCTGGGAGGACTCCAATCAAGGAAGATAATTTTTGAGGACTCTGAAACCTCCAAATCCTGAAAGGTAAGCATTACCACCCCCATATACTAACCATCTTTCCTGCCCCCCTTCCTCCCCTCTTCCAAATCACTTTCTACATTATAGTAGCAGTCATCCTTCGAAAACAAGGGTCCCGGGCGAGCGCGGTGGCTCATGCTTGTAATCCCAGCACTTTGGGAGGCAGAGTCGGGCGGATCACCTAAGGTCAAGTGTTTGTGACCAACCTGGCCAACATGGAGAAACCCTGTCTCTACTAAAAACACAAAATTAGCTGGGTGTGGTGGTATGTGCCTGCAATGCCAGCTACTGGGGAGGCTGAGGCAAGAGAATTGCTTGAACACAGGAGGCAGAGACTGCGGTGAGCCAAGATCATGTCATTGCACTCCAGCCTAGGTGACAGAGCAAGACTCTGTCTCAATAAATAAATAAATAAAACGTCACAGCAATTCCCAGCTTCACAGGGTTATGAGCATTAAATGAGAACATATGTGAACAAGCCCACTTCAGTATCCGGCTCATGGAACTCAGTCAGTGTTTTATCTGCTACTCCTGTAATGTGATGTCATGTTCACAAACACCAGGTAAAAGACAGTATTTGGCATCTTAGGTATCACGGGAAGAGAAAAGAATTTGCCATCTGGATAGAACTTTAGAGATTTAGTCTAATCCCTTGTTTTATAGTTCATGAACTTGAAACCAGGAACGGAGAACTGGAAGCCCAAGACATATGAGGATACCAAGTCACATGAAATGTGTTCAGATTTTCAGACTGGGAGAATTATTTCCCAATATATTGAAAAAAGAAAATATGTTGGCACAGTGATGGAACCATTGTTAGTAACTTCGGAGAAACTATGGAGAATGGGGGCAATATTTCCAAAGTATAATGTTCCATATCTACTATATACCAGGTGCTGGGGATGTATTCATGAAATAAAAACGGAGATAGCTAACTGGCCCAGCTTTCAAAAAGGAGGAAAAAGATACTGGAAAAAGTAACTTTATGATCCTTTTGCTTTGATTCCTTCACAAAATTCTAGGCAGATGATGGAGTAAGTGGACAGTAAGAACTTAAAAAAGGAGCTGATCATTAGGAGTCAGCAGTAGTGAAATGGTAGTGACTAGTTAGACTTGACTTCATGTTTTCACTGGGTTACTCATCATGAGACCTTCTCTTGGATTTCCACAGGCATTTGATAAACTCTTTCCTGATATCCAGACAGTAAGAATGTGGGCAGGGAATCTAGAAAAATCACATACAAGAACTCAACATACCCAGCAATTTGAGGCTCTGAACTGTACAGGCAGGATTCCTGAATACCCTGCTAGAGCTCATAAGGAAAGGGCATGGGATTTGAGCTCAGAAAAATTTTCTTTTAATTTCAGTGCTGCCCTCCCCAGCAGCATAAACTTGGATAAATTATTTAACATCTCTGGGCTTCCCTTGCCCTGCTTGTGCTGTATTCCTCAAGAGGTTGTTGCAGGAACTAAACTAGATGATGAGTATAAAAGGCCTTTGTAAACTGAAGATGCTTTATGAACATTAGTTATTATCACTGTTCTAGTGCTGTAGTTGGCTCATCATGGGGGTCCTGAATTATAGGTTACCTTACTAGGCATCTGTGGACACCTGGTATGGGTCAGGCCTATGCTGGGCACTGAGAGTACCTAGTGCCTGCCTTCACGTAGTTTGATCTGGTGATAGACAGATATGGCCACAGGGTCCTTCCTGGGTGTGATGTGCTTGAGGACACATTGAAGGAACCCTTCCCAGAAGAGAATGAATGCTCTGTCAGAGCAGGGCCTGAAAAAAGGAGAAGACAGCACCTGAAGGAGATGTAGGAGGCTACAGAAGGAGTTAAGAGAGCAGAGGTTTGGGGAACCCCCAGGGAGCCTTATGTGGTGAGTCATCAATGGAGTAGGGCAGAAGGTGACCAGAGACGTTCCTGAGGGAACTAAGGTTCACAGGGAAGGTTGCTGTTTAAGGTCACAGATCTAGGAACTGACAAAGCTGGAGTTTGACCCAAGTCTTTGGACTCCAGGTCCAACATACTAAAACTGCCTCAAATAACTATTTTATTCTTGCCATGTGATTTACAGTAATATTTCTGAAAGTGTAACTAAAGGAATAGCAGCATTGGACCCTCTGGTCAGTCTGTTGAAAATGAAGATTCCTGGGCCCCACTTCAGGTATACAGAATCAGAATTGCTGAGATTGGGGCTAAGAATCTGCATTTTAAACAAGTCCCAGTGGTTCTGATCCACACTAACAATTGAAAACCAATACTTTTCTTTTTCCTAAGTGCTTTTCCACTTGATTTCATTTTACTCTCACAATAACCCTCAGAGGCAGGCAGGATAGATCACTATCGTTACCTTGTTACAAACAAGAAAATGAATTTACAGATAGCTTGTTCATCTTCTTATCCTGAACGTAGCTTAATAAATAAATGTTTGATGATTGACATTTTGTTAAGCCTTGGCTCAGCAGAGACTTTCCCCCTCCTGGTGCCACTCTTACCCATCTGTAACCCCACAGTAGCTGCCTCTCTCTTTCCTCAGTGACACGGCAGCAGTGCTCATGTTATGGTATAAAAAGGTGATTCTAGGTCAGGCGCGGTGGCTCACACATGTAATCCCAGCACTTTGAGAGGCTGAGGCGGGCAGATCATGAGGTCAGGAGATTGAGACCATCCTGGCCAACACGGTGAAACCCTGTCTCTACTAAAACACATAAAATTAGCCAGGAGTTGGGGTGCGTGCCTGTAGTCACAGCTCCTCGGGAGGCTAAGGCAGGGGAATCACTTGAACCCAGGAGGTGGAGATTGCAGTTTGCGTCACTGCACTCCAGTCTGGCGACATAGCGATACTCCATTTCAAAAAAAAAAAGGTGATTCTAGAAGATAGCGTCATTCCATGAAAGCGCTATCTCTGGAGCTAAAACAAATTTCAAACAAACAAACAAACATGAGGGATGACATTAGCCAACTTCAGAAATGGTGCTTCTGCAAAAGTCAGTGCTACTGATGAGAGTGGAGCACCCTCTGATCTCAGCAAAATCTCTATAGGGCATCATCGGGAAGTCATGACCAGAATACAGCTGACACACAGAAGAAAACAACCTTAACTCAAGTCTGGCATGAGGTACTGAGGGTTTTTTTTGTAATCGTAAGGAGGATGGAGAAAGAATTTGTTAGCACCCTTCCAGCACTGCCCATGGGAGAAGGGACTCTAGCCTTTGGGGGGAAAATGAAAAACAAGGCAAAATAAGCACAGCAGGTTGCTACAGTTGCAGAAGGCATGCCATTCCTTGAGGCCCTGGTTTTGATGGTTTAAGACTTAGGGATGACATTTACAGACTGAGGTCTTAGTCTATATAAGTTTGAGCTTATCTTATCACCTCAAAAGATAAGCTCTTGCCTAAAAGAATATTGTAGAGCAAAGAGATGGTAATGGTGCATACTGGATGGGCTTTATTCAAGTGTCCAAAGAGTCGTTCAACAAATAACATCACTCACCCAGCAAACACTCTGAGTGCCCACTACATTCTAGGCACTTTGCTAAACTCTGAGATACAAAGACAAACTAGATACGGCTCCGCACTTGGAGAATTTCATACTCTAAGAGTGGTGCTAGATGTGTAAACAAATATTGACATGGATATAACTGAGGTATGAAGAGAATAACAAAGAGAGAAAAAGTCTCTGATTGGTGGGGAGAGGTATGGGTGGATTTGGCGGGGACTCCTCCACAGAAGACGGGATGGTAGTGGCAGTCTCTAATAGGCTGATTGCCAGGCAGATAAGAGGCATTCTGGCCTGAAGGAAAAATATGTGCAAATGCGCTGAGGTATAAAGAGTGTGGTACGCTCACATACTGCTGAGCAGGTCTGTAAGCTCTTGTGCAGGGCACCTGTGGGCAGCAATTAGAGCAGAGGCCGGGATGGTGGAAGAGAGTAGGGGCAGAGCACTAAAGACCAAGTCTGCTAGGCTAAAGAGTTGCCTACAGGGAGTGAAGAGCTATCAGAGGTATTTAAGCAAGCAGTGATTCCTAACAGAACACAAAGCCTGAAACGCCAAAGAGAACTCTGATCTTTAGTTGCCAGTTTGGCTCTTTGAATGGGTATAAATGCCTAAAGTCTACAGCTGGCTGTGTATATGCCCACGTGAAATTTGCTGGCCAACTAGTGTTCACTAACAGCAGAGCATGCCTTTGTCCTAGGGCCACATCTCTACTGCCGTTGTCATTTTAACATCTGAGATTTGTCTATATGGGCTGTAAGCAGATAAGTATAGAATTGCAACCCCTTATAGATAATCATTCACTGTTGCTCCATGATACTAATTAGAAAACTGAATGTCTAACATTGAGTATCAAATGCTGTGTTAACATGGACATCCTTCTCCAGGCTGCACTGGGAAAAATGCTTTGGATATCTCAACAAATCTCTAGGCAATTCAAGGAAAAAAGCCCTGGTCTGGCAGGGAAGACCTGAAAAATCGCCCTGGTTAACAGAAAATCTGCTGCGTGGTCTTAGGCAAGCCATTAAATCTCTCTGGGTTTCAATTTCTTCCTCTGTAAAAGGAAGGAGGTAGGTGAGCAAAAAATTCCATACCCATTATAGGTCAATGCTTAAAGAAGCAATGAGGGCCGGGCGGGGTGGCTCAAGCCTGTAATCCCAGCACTTTGGGAGGCCGAGATGGGCGGATCACGAGGTCAGGAGATCGAGACCATCCTGGCTAACACAGTGAAACCCCGTCTCTACTAAAAAATACAAAAAAAACTAGCCGGGCGAGGTGGCGGGCGCCTGTAGTCCCAGCTACTCGGGAGGCTGAGGCAGGAGAATGGCGTAAACCCGGGAGGCGGAGCTTGCAGTGAGCTGAGATCCGGCCACTGCACTCCAGCCTGGGTGACAGAGAGACTCTGTCTCAAAAAAAAAAAAAAAAAAAAAAAAGAAGCAATGAGGAAGGGGGTATGTCGGCTGGTTGACCACACAGAGAACTCTTCAAGGCTGATGTTATCTTGGTGAATGACCCTAATCTAGGCCTAGCTTTTGGCCTTTCAGGTTTTTGACCTTCCTAATGTCCAGAGAGGTGTAGACATTCTGCGATGGTTCTGACCTAACCATTTATCAACCTCTCTGTACACTTATGAATTGACTATTAAAATCAGAACACCCATATCCGCTATACAGGTACTACTTCCAGACCCTTCCTGTTATTAAGAATCCCAGGAAGCTGAATTAGGCATCAGAAGGTTATTCGGTGAGCATGGACTTAAAATAAAGGGAAATGAGCAGCCACTGAGAGAAATTTCATCCCGGCAGTGGTGAGTCAGCCAAACTAGCCCTGCTTGCCACAAAGGACCCTATTCTGGTGACCAAATCTAGATTCAGCATCTTTATCTGAATACAGTACTAGTTTTGCTTGACTAAGTTTTCACTTTCCATTTCACTGCTGGCCACTTATTTATTATATTGGTGTTTTTTTTTTTTTTTTTTTTTGGAGACAGAGTCTCACTCTGTTGCCCAGGCTGGAGTGCAGTGGCGCAAACTTGGTTCACTACAACCTCCGCCTCCTGGGTTCAAGCGATTCTCCTGCCTCAGCCTCCCAAGTAGCTAGGATTACAGGCACCTGCCACCACGCCCGGCTAATTTTTGTACTTTTTTTTTTTTTTTTAGTAGAGACAAGGTTTCACCATGTTGGCCAGGCTAGTCTCACACTCCTGACCTCAAATGATCTGCCCACCTTGGCCTCCCAAAGTGCTGGGATTACAGATGTGAGCCACTGCACTCGGCCTTATATTGGTTTTCAAACTAAGTTTTAATTGAAAAAATAACTACTTCTTTAGATATGTGCAACAATCACCAATTCACATATTATTCAGCCCTGGCAGACATTTGTCTCTCTAGTAACTAATAACAAAGAGCAAATATTCATGAGTGCTCTGTGAATTGTGTTCCCAGTGCTACACACACTTTTATTCACAGTAATACTGTCAGGGTAGGTTGTAAGGAGGTAGGTAGTAAGTTTGTATCTCCATTTCCTTCCTTCCTTCCTTCCTTCCTTCCTTCCTTCCTTCCTTCCTTCCTCCCTCCCTCCCTCCCTCCCTCTCTCCCTCCCTCCCTTCCTTCCTTCCTTCCTCCCCCCCCCTTTCCTTCCTTGTTTCTTTCTTTTTTTTTGAGACGGAATCTCGCTCTACTGGAGTGCAGTGGCGCGATCGCAGCACACTGCAGCCTCCACCTCCCAGGTTCAAGCTATTCTCCTGCCTTAGTCTCCCAAGTAGCTGGGATTACAAATGCCTGCCACCGTGCCTGGCTAATTTTTGTAATTTTAGTAGAGACAGGCTTTCACCATGTTGGCCAGGCTGGTCTCAAACTCCTGACATCAGGTGATCCACCCACCTCGGCCTCCCAAAGTGCTGGTGGGAGCCACCGCACCCAGCCTCCATATATATATATTTTTGAGATGGAGTCTCACTCTGTCTCCCAGGCTGGAGCGCAGTGGCGCGATCTCAGCTCACTACAAGCTCCGCCTCCCGGGTTCACGCCATTCTCCTGCCTCAGCCTCCCTAGTAGCTGGGACTACAGGCACCCGCCACCATGCCCGGCTAATTTTTTTTGTATTTTTAGTAGAGACGGGGTTTCACTGTGTTAGCCAGGATGGTGTCGATCTCCTGACCTCATGATCCGCCTGCCTCAGCCTCCCAAAGTGCTAGGATTACAGGCGTGAGCCACTGCGCCTGCCGGCCTCCATAATTTTTTATTTTGTTTTATTTTATATTACGTTCATTTATTTATTGAGACAGAGTCTCGCTTTGTCTCCCAGGCTGAAGACTGAGTTCAGCTACTCTAGCTACCAAGTTCTCGAGGAAACTGCCAACCTATCCACCCCATTCCCCATCACAAATCACCTATAAGTAAAAGATACTATGCAAGTATTCCATTTTTTCCACTCTATACTGAATGTATATCTTTGGTTAATGTCATCTTTCAAATATAAAATTTAAGAAAACAAAATGAAACAAAACAAACTTATGATTGGAACTGAAATTTTTCAGATTTCAGGGCAATTCATAATCAGTTTGGTAGCTAGAGTAGCTGAACTCATTCTTCCTCTCTTGCCCCACTCTCTGGAGGTATCTAGGGCTTGTTCCTGCCTGGATTGTAGCTACAGAGAAGTGCAGCTCAAGACCTACTGCAGGAAAGAGGGACTCCTGGGGTCAGCTTCTCTGGCTTCTACTCACTATGGGATAGCTCCTCTGAGGGCAAAAGATAAAGCTTTAACTTATCACCCTGACACTTGCAGGCAATTTTCTAAAACAACCCAATGTCCGGAACTGATTCCTCCTTGCCATTTACAGTAACTACAGCCACGGTGGCTGCTATAGGAAGGATGTGGGGAAGGGGAAGGGGAAAGGCAGGGAAAAGCCTGACTTACATCATATCTCTCGGCCACCTCTAGCAATTCATTCAACAAATATCCCTTCTATGCCAACAATATGCTCAGTGATGACACAATGAGGGGCAAAAACCCCATAGTCCATGATCAAATTGTTCTATTAGAGGTCTTAAGAGATCATTAAGGAGATGATCACATGAATAAATGTGAGATTAAAACTATTTTTTTAAAAAAGCCTCAAAGGAAAGGTCTATGAAAACATAAAACAGGTACCTAACCTATTTTTCAGGGTGAGGAATTACTTCTGTATTTCTCTGAGCCATCCAGGTAAAGATCTAAATGGTAAGCAAGAGTTAAGTGAAAAGAGAGTAAGGGGGCATTCCAGGCAGAGGGAGAAAAATGAACAAAGCCCTTGTCAGAAGAGAAGAGAGGCTGAAATGCAGGGAGCAGGAGGTTGTGGAGATGTGGAGAGAGGCCAGATTATGGAGGGCTCTACTGTAGGCCAAATTAAGGATTTTTTTCTTTTTTTTTTTTTGAGATGGAACCCTCTGTCACAAGGCTGGAGTGCAGTGGTGTGATCTAGGCTCACTGCAACCTCTGCCTCCCAGGTTCAAGTGATTCTCCTGCCTCAGCCTCCCAAGTAGCTGGGATTATAGGCACACTCCACCACGCCCAGTTAATTTTTGTATTTTTAGCAGAGATGGGGTTTTACCATGTTGGCCAGGATGGTCTTGATCTCTTGACCTTATGATCTGCCTGCCTCAGTCTCCCAAAGTGCTGGGATGATAGGTGTGAGCTACCATGCCGGCCCAGTTAAGGTAGCAGGTGCCTGTAATCCCAGCTACTTGGGAGGCTGAGGCAGGAGAATTGCTTGAACCTGGGAGGCAGAAGTTGCAGTGAGCCGAAATTGTGCCATTGCACTCCAACCTGGGGAACAGAGTAAGACTCTATCTAAAACAAAACAAACAAAAAAATCACTCCTTCCAACTGTTCTACAGATAATAGATTGGGGGGTGCAGAGTGACTGTGGGAGATGAGGCTATTACAGACATCCAGGTGAGATGATGGTAGCTTGGAACAGGGTGGAGGTGGGAGAAATGGAAAGAAGTAAACCTACCAAAACATAATTCAGAGATAAAACTGATAGGCTTGGATATGCAGGATGAGAGAGAAGAGGTATCAAGGACTCCTAGGTTTCTGGCTTAGGCACTGGGTGGATGGTGGTGCCTCTCAATGACACACATGTTTCAATAGAAGAGGAGCCAGTTTCAGGGGGGAGAGAGTGAAAGTCCAGCAAAGTCTAGAGAAGAGAGTCTGAAGTGCCTGGAAGACATTCAAATGGACAAGCCAGGTTGATAGTACAATATATGGGTCTAGAGCTCAGTGGAAAGGTTTAGGCTGGAGACACTGATTTTAGGGTCATCAGTGTGTGGAGGACAATGGAAGCCATGAGTGTGTGTAAGACTGCCTAGGGAGAAAACAGCACGCCTGAAGGAATGGTATCATCTCAGAGCTGGACAAAGAAGGATAAGCAAACAGGTACTACCAGAGAGGTAAGAGAAAACCAGGACAGTACGGAATGTCACGAAAGCCAAGGGAAGAGAACATTTCAAGATTGACAGATACTAATAATAAATGCTAACATCTGTTAAGTCCCAGTCATGGCCAGGCATTATGCTCAGGACTTTGAATACATGATTGAATTTAATGTGCTTAACAACTTTTTGAGGTGAGAGCCATTTCCCTTTTCACAGACAAGGAAACTCTGGCAAAGAGTGGTTTAAGCAGCTGACTCATGGTCAGGTGGCTGGTAAGTGAAGCTGGCATTTAAGCCCAAGCAGCCTGACTCCAAACTCGATCCACTTTTCTCTAATACAACCCTTAGTGCAGTTTGGGAGGTCATATAAGATGAAGCCTGAAGAGTGGTCAGTGGACAGGCTGATGAGGCTGTTATTTGGAACATTACTAAAGGAATGTTGTTTCAGGGCAGAAACAGAATGGAAGCCAGGCTGGAGCCCATGGTTAGGAATGCTCCATGACATTCTCTATTTCCAGCTGTCTTAGGGAACCAGTTAAGAGACCAGGCCAGGCGCCGTGGCTCATACCTATAATCCCAACACTTTGGAGTTTGAGACCAGCCTGGGCAACAGAGCAAGACCCTGTCTCTACAAACAAACAAAAAAAAAAAAAAAAAAAAAAAATTAGCTGGGCATGGTAGTGTGTACCTGTAGTCTGCTACTCAAGAGGATTGTTTAAGCCTGGGAGATTGAGGCTGTAGTAAGCTATCATCACGCCACTGCATTCCAGCCTGGGCAATAGAGCAAGATCTGTCTTAAAAATAAATAAGCTAATTAGGCCGGGTGCAGTGGCTCATGCCTGTAATCCCAGCACTTTGGGAGGCTGAGGCAGGTGGATCACGAGGTCAGGAGATTGAGACCATTCTGGCTAACACGGTGAAACCCCGTCTCTACTAAAAATACAAAAAATTAGCTGAGCGTGGTGGCGGACACCTGTAGTCCCAGCTACTTGGGAGGCTGAGGCAGGAAAATGGTGTGAACCTGGGAGGCGGAGCTTGCAGTGAGCTGAGATCATGCCACTGCACTCCAGCCTGGGGACAGAGCAAGACTCTGTCTCAAAAAATAAATAAATAAATAAATAAGCTAATTAATGAATTAATTAAGAGGCCAGGCTAGTATGCCAACCACATCCCCCACAGTGCCTTATTTGATGGCTTTTATATATAGCAAATGACACTTGATATATTTGGATAGTTAATATAAGATGCACAATGCTGCTATATGCTGCTGCTAATCCTTCACGTTAAACCATTCTAATGTTTTCAGAGTCCTTGATCATCACAACTACTCCATGAGATGGATTACTTTTATGACATTTTACAGAAAAGAAACTGAGGCTCACGGGGGCTAAGGAACTTGCCCACAGTTACACAGTTAGCCTAGCTCAACTAAGACTCAAATCAGATTTTCTGTCTCCAAGTCTACTGTTTTTTTTTTTCCTGGGAGTCCTAGTGGAAAGCGGACTCTCTTGGGAGCCAGGGAGACCTGAGTTCAAGTATCAGCTGTGTGACCCTGGACAAGTTAATCCACCTTTCTGGGTCTTCCTGTTTTAGTATAAAATGGGGGTTGCAGTGGCCAGGCACAGTGGCTTACTCCCATAATCCCAGCACTTTGGGAGGCTGAGGCAGGAGGATCACTTGAGCTCAGGAGTTCAAGATCAGCCTAGGCAACATAGTGTTAATAAGACCTTGTCTCTACTTAAAATAAAAAAAATTGGCAAGGTGTGGTAGCACGCCTGTAGTCCGAGCTGCTTGCAAGGCTGAGGTGGGAGGATTGCTTGAGCTCAGGAGGTTGAGGCTGCAGTGAACTATGATTATACCAGTGCACTGTAGCCTAGACAACAGAGCAAGACCCTATCTCAAAAAAAGGTGGGGGCTGCAGGGTTATTGTGAGGACTGAATCAGATAATCTAAGTGTGGTTCTTAATACAACGTTTAATTAATATCAGTTATCTATCTCTGGCCTCACCTCTCTCCATTTTTCTACCCCTGCCTTCTATTGCAGCTTGAAGTGTCTATGAGTCCTTAGTTCTCTCTTCCCAAAGTAAAGAGCAGGATTAAGGCACATTCAAGGTCATATGCTGCTGCTACATCCTAGGAGTACCACTCTGTGGTCAGGCTGGAGTCTCTTGTGGGGGCAGAGGAAGACCCAGATGTCTGCCCTTCCTTCCTCTGTCAGGCAGGCCCCAGCCCCCTGTCCAATAGCCAGCCTTAATGATCTACTGGCTGCCTATTTCCTAAAACATAAACTGGACAAATGAGTAAACACCTTCCGGAGAAGGCCACAGCCAGAATCAAAGGTTTAGGCTAGTAAGTGTGGCAGCAACATCAACAGCACAACAGCAGATGGCAGGGTTGCTCCACTGACTCTACATCAGGAGCCTGAGACCCAGAAGAAAGTTAATAGCACTTTTGTTGACATTTTAGAGTCTATGAAGCCTTTGAACTAATACCCTTCAGTGTTATCTGACACTACCAGTGTGTGGCAGGCAGGGTGAGGGCTTTTTACCCCATATTATAGAAGAGGTAACTGAGCTTCAGTGAGGTTAAGAAATATGCTTGTATTCAAGAATGCCAAGAGACTCTTGTAGGCAAGGAGTAAGAATGCCTGAGTTCAGATCCCAGCTATGCTACCTGTTAGCTCTGTGACTTTAAGCAAGTAACCTCCATTTCCCTATTCTTGAAGTAGGTAAGACTAGTACATTTTATTGAGTCATTGTAAGGATTAAATGTGCTATGCATGTCATATGCTTAGGAGGGTGTCTGGCACAGAGTACTCAATAAATGGTACCTATTACTGTAATTATGACTCTACCAGGCTTGCTTGTCTGGCACAGAGTACTCAATAAATGGTACGTATTACTGTAATTATGACTCTACCAGGCTTGCTTAGATGGGGATGAGGGAGAGTAAATGAATGTGGCTTTCAGCATCACAGAAAGTACCCTGCTGTCAGCCAGCACATTACAACACAGTCTCTGGTTGCTACGTATGTTATTTCTTCACTGGCCTTCCTGGAGTCATTAAATTTAGCGGAAACAGTCTGTTGCCTGATGCAGTGACCACAGTCTTCTATCTGCATTAGCCCTTTTCCAGGGTACAGGTATTAGTAAACACTTCTCAAAAGTGAAAGCTCAAATAGTCTTGTGTTTGCGATCCTGAGAAAGGAGGTCCTGAAAGTTCCCAGGAGCCTTAAGAGCGGTGGATTTTCCTTCTGATAATGCTGTTAGGAACCAGGTCAAGCAATACAGACCGAGGCTGGGACCATCAAGACTAATAGGGGTAGCTTTTCTTCCCTCCTCCTAAGCCAAACACCTTTGATCAGGGTGAAGGGACAATCATCAGAAAAGTTGTCAAGGTCCTTTGGTTTGCTAACATGCCAAGAGGCTAGGTCACCATTCACAGCTCCACACTTTAACCTCAGCTACAAATGACATGCTCTCTGGCTACTCTCCTGGCCTCCCCTAAGGAGAGAGACCAGGTCCAGAGAACGTCAGAAAGGATTGCCCCACATATAGCATTAATGGCACTGCTCAAGGAAAGGAAAGAGAGGTACTCAGAGTTTTAAAAAAGGCCTGTTGGGTTGGTCTGAGTACAATGGTGTTTACAAGTAATTGATTACTACCAGTTACATATTTCTTTGTTCCTCTTCCACTCCCACAATTTCACTTCACTAGCCTAAAAAAAAAAAAAAGAAACAAAAGAAAAAAAGGAAAAAAATAAAGAGGCCTGTTGGGAAGGCTTGGGAGGACTGGTCAGCCATGCGTCCAGGAGATCCACAGATCCTGGCCAGCCACCTAATCACACCAGCACAATTACTGACAGAGCTACTTTCAGTTTTGTCACTGGCCTCCATTGCACAATCCCAGGTTCCAGCTTTAAGCAGCTTCCTGTTGTCCTGGGCACCTGAGGGTCTGTCAGAAGGTTAACAGAGGTAGGATTACGGATGTGGCTGCAGACAGGAGAATGGGATAATGTAAGGGGGAGATGAAGGGAGGAGTTTAGGGTGGACCCCAGCAATTTCTCCATTCAATATCCAGCCCCACCCCGTGACAAGGAAAACAAAGGTATTGGGGGAAGGGGAGAAGAAAAGTCACTTCCTTTATTGTAACTGTAGCCCAGCTGGGTAAGAGCAAGGCTGGAAGGGGGCCATGAAGAATGAATTTCTCTGAGTAGCACAGAGGGAGAGTCCTGCTCCCAGCAGGCCTGCACTACTCAGGTACTCTAAATTCATCAGAGAAACACTGGTAAGCTGGTGTGGAAGAGATCTTACAAGACCATTCAGGTTGATGCCCCTTGTTCCTCAAAACCCAGGTTATCTCTGGGGTCAGACAAATACAATCCTTCCTAGCCCTGAAGATTTTCCTCCAAGTGGGGCAAAAGTCAAATTAGATCCAAAAGACAGTCACTCTTCTCAGGGCAAATTACCAGGCTCTATCTGAGGGTGCCATGCCATCCAGTGTGAATTTACCAGGGGAAAGCTCAGAAGTCAGGAGATGTGCTCCTTCAGTACAGCTAGATTAGCGTCTCTGTCCTCAAGGTAAACCTGCAACTAGGAGACAGAACCTAGATACTCTGTTTCCTCCACGGGAATGATATTTGGCTTGATTGTGTCAGGGCAGTTCAAAGTTGCCCTTAATCCCTGGGGCTCCACATCAGATAACCAATGAACGTGTAATAAGAGAAATGGATACATGTAGGTGTATATAGACACATACTCACAGCATAATATAAAGCGACAGTTAATGATTATTAAGGGTTTTTTTTTTTTTTTCCATTTGTTTTGAGACGGGGGTCTCACTTTGTCCCCCAGGCTGGAGTACAGTGGCATGATCACGGCTCATTACAGCCTTGATATCCTAGGCTCAGGTAATCATCCCTCCTCAGCCTCCCAAGTAGCTGGGACTAAAGGTACGTGCCATCACGCCTGGCTAATATTTTTGTGTTTTTTGTAGAGGTGGAGTTTTGCCATGTTGGCCAGGCTGGTCTCAAACTCCTGGGCTTAAGCGATCCTTCTGCCTTGGCCTCCCAAAGTGTTAGGATTACAGGCATAAGCCACCATGTCTGGCCCTATTAAGGGTTTTCTATATGTCAGATACTATGCTAGTCACTTTGTATAGGTTATCACATTTAATCCTCACTAACAACCACGTGGCATGAGTAATATTCTTATCCTCATTTTACAGATTGGTGCCTGAAGCTCAGGGAAGTCACTTAAGGCTAGTTAATAAATTGCAAAGTCAAGATTTAAAACCATAGTCTCATTCCATAGCCTGTACTCTTGGTTGCTTTTTTTTTTTTTTTTTTGAGACGGAGTTTCCCTCTTGTTGCCCAGGCTAGAGTGTAATGGCACAATCTCGGCTCACCGCAACCTCCGCTTCCTGAATTCAAGCGATTCTCCTGCCTCAGCTTCCCAAGTAGCTGGGATTACCACCATGCCAAGCTGATTTTTTCTGTATTTAGTAGAGATGGGGTTTCACATGTTGGTCAGGCTGGTCTCGAACTCCTGACCTCAGGTGCTCCACCCGCCTTGGCCTCCCAAAGTGCTGGGATTACAGGCATGAGCCACCACGCCTGGCCTGCCTGTACTCTTATTTACCATGCTAACATATCTTACTTCCTCTTTATGTGTCTGTGTACATGTTTATCTTTCTTTCTGTCTCTCTCTCTCTCTCTCTCACACACACACACACACACACACACACACACACACACACACGCATGCACAGAGCTAACAAGCTAGCATCTGACTAGACCTACAAATAACCCAAGACTTCAGTTCTAAGACCAGCTCTTGTCATCCATGGCCTAGGCAACCCTGAGCAAGTCTTTTTGGTTTCAGGCCTGTCGTCTATGATATAAATGGGTTATACCATATAGTAGGTGGTTTCTTCTAGTTCTGAAGTTTTTTAGCTCTAGAAGAATCCAGAAATTCCAAAGATTAACTTGCTCTACCCTGTCCTACTTATTTTGGACAGAAAATATTCATATACATAGGAAAACAGCAAAAACATATATGAACATATGGGTTACACGCCAAGGCAAGACCCAATCTGTGAATTCATTGGGCTTTGATGTTACTTATTAGTCTCAGCTATAAAATGAAAGGGCCAGTCAAAGGCTTTAACTATAAGGTCCCTTACAGCTCTGACACTCTCTGCTCCTATCATACTAAATGGAACAGAAAAGACAGAACCAACTTCCCTGGGAGTAAAAGGGGCAAGAACCAAGGCAATACGATCCACAGAAAAGACTTGAGAGCTCTGAGTCATAGCTGAAAGGAAAGGATAATAATGCTGGTTCCTCTCCAACTCTTCCAGAGGCCAGATGTCTCCAGGCCAATCCCGTACATGGTTCCCAGGGAAAAGGCAAGTGTTGAAAGGTCAACTCAATTACTTGGTATAAGCACAGGGATGCTTTACAACAAGAGCTATGTGCGGGAGTTGGAACCTACAACACAAGGTGCCTGTCTAGTCTATCTCATTCTGTGCTCTTATATCTCAGATATAAGTCTATCTTATATCTGTGCTCATGTGATATAAGCACAGCCCCACCACTTCAGACCTTGGGGGCCAGGCATGCCCATTCAGCCTCTGGAGTGGACCGCTCTTCTTTCCACCAACAAATTGCAACTATTTTATGTTGTGAATAATACAAAGACAAGTTCCCACCCTTGAGGATTCCAATTTGATGGGAGGAAAGAATAACCATTCACTGGGTATCTACCATGTACTGGGTACACTGCATGTATTATTTCATTCAATCTCAACAAGATTATTACCATTCATTTTCCAGATGAGGAAACTGAGCCTCAGACAGCAGGAACAAATCTGATTTGAAGTCTGTATAATTTTAAAGAAACTGAGCTGCCTACAAAAATAATGTAGCTATAGGCAGGGCACGGTGGCTCATGCCTGTAATCCCAGCACTTTGGGAGGCCGAGGCAGGTGGTTCACCTGAGGCCAGGAGTTCAAGACCAGCCTGGTCAACAAGGTGAAACCCTGTCTCTACTAAAAATACAAAACTTTGCTGGGCGTGGTGGCAGGTGCCTGTAGTCTCACCCACACAGGGGGCTGAGGCAGGAGAATTGCTTGAACTCAGGAGGCAGAGGTTGCAATGAGCCGAGATCGCACCACTGCACTCCAGTCTGGGCGACAGAGCGAGATTCTGTCTCAATAATAATAATAATAACAATAATGTAGCTATAATAAAGCTAGTAACAAAAAGTAGGAACCTAGGGAGGCATTCTGTGGTGAGGAAGAGCTGGCTCGGCCAACCACATTAAAAACAACTCTTGGCTGGGCGCAGTGGTTCACGCCTGTAATTCCAGCACTTTGGGAGGCCGAGGTGGGTGGACCATTTTGAGGTCAGGAGTTCAAGACCAGGCTGACCAACATGTTGAAACCTCATCTCTACTAAAATACAAAAATTAGCTGGGCATGGTGGCAGGCGCCTGTAATCTCAGCTACTTGGGAAGCTGAGGCAGAAGAATCACTTGAACCCAGGAGGTGGAGGCTGCAGTGAGCCAAGATCGCACCACTGCACTCCAGCCTGGGCAACAGTGAGACTCCCTCTAATAAAATAAAATGAAATAAAATAAAATAAGAATAAAAACAACTCTTGAAGTACCTGCATAATCTGTAGTGCAGCCACAGGAAAGTCACTCTTCCTGGGCCTCAGTTTCCTCACCCATAAAGTGAAGGATATGGGACAACCCTGGAAAGGGCTGCTCTCATCCCCCCACCCTGCCTCCAGCTGGCCCATTTGTGGCTCTTCCAATTTAACCTGGGTTCAGGGGGGCCACACTTGAGGTTTGGTCACGAGCTCTTCCTTGGTACATTCCTTTCTCCACCCTAAGATTGAGATTCTCAACTCAGAAGCTTGTTTCTCTGTTTTCCACCAGAACACGAAATAGTGCTTGGCCCATAGTACACTGGTAAAGACAGGAAGATACGCCCACCTACCGGAAGCAAGAGCCGTGCCAGGTTTCGTTGACAGTCCTGTACCATATCTGGCTTGGAGCAATGCGGTCCCCACAGCCTGGACACCTCCAGACATCTTCACCTGCACACAAAACCAAGAGGTTGAGAGGCCCAAAGCAGCAGGAGGCAAAGGGACAGGGTTCCTACCATGTAGAATAAGAGCATCTCATTTGAATTAATAGCATCTAATTTGAAAGGGTTAGGCCAATGCTCTGCTAGATGCACAGTTTCTGCCTCCACAAGATCTCTGGTAAGTACTTGTCCAACCTCTGCTCATCTCTCCAGGGACAAGGAACTCATGACCTCAAAAGTAGTCTCATTCCATTTTCTAAAAATGGTTCTGATTATCCTTTTTTCTACGGAAACAAAACTTGCCTTTTTCTAGAACTTTCAGCCTTTGCTTATAGCTCTGAGAAGAAACAAACACAATCTCCTTTTCAGTGTCAGCCCTTCCTATGACTATTCCCAGCCAACAGCCAGAAACTTCTCCTCTCTGGGTTAAACACGTTACTGCCTTTTCCTATACCTCAAAAGCCCTGTTTTTTCAGATTTTTCCATCACCTAGTCCAAGGGCTCATTTATTCAACCAACATCATTGGTCCTCTAGATCAGCAGTCCCCAACCTTTTTGGCACCAGGCGCCAGTCTCATGGAAGACAATATTTTCACGGACCCGAGGCTGGGGGCTGGGGGATACGGGAGATGATTTTGGTATCAAATTATTCCAACTCAGATCATCAGCCATTAGTGAGATTCTCATACAGAGCATGCAACCCAGATCCCTTGCATGTTCAGTTCACAATAGGGTTCACACTCCTGAGAATCTAATGCCACCACTGATCTGACAGGAGGCGGAGCTCAGGCAGCAATGCTCACTGGCCTGCCGCTCACCTCCTGCTGTGCAGCCTGGTTCCCAACAGGCCACAAACCCGTACCAGTTGGCGGTCCAGGGGCTGGAGACCCCTGTTCTCTTAGATACAAAGCTCTTTGTACGTTGGAGGCTGTTAGATTACATAATCTCTGCTCCTTAAGAAGGAAATCCACTGGAAAAGAACTGCTCTTTCATACTGTTCATTTTTCACTTGGATGTTATTTCAGAGATAGAATCAAAATACTATTTTAGTTCAGAAAAAGAAAAGTAATGGGTATAAAAGGGAAAGAACATTTAATGAATGCCTCATATATGTCAAGAACTCTGCTAGGTGCTTTCATAGACCTAACCTCATTTAATTCTCAAAATAATCCTGTGAGACAGATACTATTATATTCACTTAATGGATATGAAAATTAAAACTTGGGGCGGGGGGCAGGGTTGACTGGCTAAGTGGTAGATCTAGCATTCAAACTCAGGTCTGGCTCATTCTAAAGCTTCTGTTCTTTCCATTCTACCGTGTCAACTCTTGTTCACTCCAATGAGGGGAACCAGGAAAGTCTTTGTAGAGGAAGCTGACACTTGAGCTGAGCCTTGCAAGCTAGGGAAGACTTACCTACCACTGGCTGAGAAAGGAGGGTGAAGGGTTGTGCGAGTTGAGAGACCAGCATAGACAAAAGCACAGTCGGTCCATGTACCTTCAAAAAAGAGAGGCCCCAAACAAAATACAATACTCCTGGTATGGCTCAGATGACAACTTCTTGAAATAAAGAGGACAGCTGAGATCAAGCTGTGGTACCTGACTCAGCCCTAGAAAGCAGGACAAGGTTGTTACAAGACTCCCTTGTGTGCTCTGTGTATGCAGCTTTGTTCTCTCTGGGTAACTCCAGACTGCCACAGGCACAGTGACAGTCACCAAACCCTGTTTCACAGGCACAGGGGCCATGAATAGACAAAGCACAGCTCCCGGCACTTCAAGACTGCTCAACATCATTCTGGAGCGGCCAATGTATACAGTTGTCCTCCTTGTTCCCCAGAGAAGAGTTAAACAAGCTGGCAAGAGGCCTTAAAATACCACCTCAACCTACCCATTCCTCTCTTCTCATGCCTCAGTAATGGGATAAATATATGCCCATCACTCATTCTTCCTGGGTCTAAAATCCTCAGACTCCTTGTCAAGAGGGGCCTTTTTGGTTTTTGGGTGGCAGTGGTCAGAAAGTATGCCATCACTCTCACAAACTCCAAGGTAGAAAGTCTGAGAGACTCATTCAAACCAATCCCAGGTTGGGTTACAGACAGCAGGCAAGAAATGAATTAGTGAGAGATTTTAATGAACACAAACATCCAAACGAATCTTCCAAATTTTGGAAATATTTTTGGAACTCTTACATGTAAGAGCTTTCAGGGTCAGTTTATGAGCTGCATGCCCCACCTCCAGCAAATCCCATTATTTTAGAGCCGCACCTTGTTTCTTGTTTTTACTTTTTAACCCAAAAGCAATAGTCTCTAACCTGACCACCCACTTACTCAACAATTCAATCTCTTGGCTCTGAATGACTTCTATTTCCAAAATTCAAACAGGATCAGGACTTTCCACTATGAGGATATTCAAGATAACTTGTTATTGCCACACCCTCCAGAGCTTGCCCTGCTTTCTCCAGTCTTGGGAAACTCAAAGACATTCAGTTAACACTTACTTTAGTACCTGCTCTGGGTTAAGCATGAAAGACCCAAAAATCAAGACCCTCTACTCCTCTCATATCCACCTGGTTTCACTTTCCAAATGTCTCTCTAGTCCTTCCCTGTCCTTCACCCCAGTCCTACTTCAGATCTTTGGCTTCTTTTCCCTATCTACTGTACTCGTAGCTGGCTCATCCACACTGCAAGCTATCTCAGCTCTAGGTTAGACTCCCCAGTGTCCACTGAACACAGGCTGGGCTACTCAGTATGACACGCCTGTTCTGGATCCCATTCCATCTTACTTCTTAGAAGAAGTGCACTTTTAGTTATCTTTACAGCACCCCTCTCCCTCACTGGTTCCTCATTATCATTTAAGTAAGTTCAAGTCACTGCCATCAAAAAAACCTCTGGTACTCTTGCTTCAGCAGCACATACATTAAAATTGGACTGAGACAGGGAAGGTTAGCATGGCCCCTGCGCAAGGATGACATGCAAACTCCTGAAGTGTTCTACATGTTAAATCTAATTTTAAAAAAACCAAACCTCTGGATCCCATTTTCTCCTCTAGCTACCACACTTGTTTCTCCCCTTCACAGCCACACGTATGAAAAAGTTGTCTTGGGAGGCCGAGGTGGGTGGATCATTTGAGGTCAGGAGTTTGAGACCAGCCTGGCCAACATGGTAAAACCCCACCTCTACTAAAACTACAAAAATTAGCCAGGTAAGGTGGTGCGCGCCTGTAGTCCCAGCTACTCAGGAAGCTGAGATTGCAGAAAGAATCACTTGAACCCAGGAGGTGGAGGTTGCAGTAATCTCGCCACTGCACTCCAGCCTGGGCGACAGAGCAAGACTCTGTCTCAAAAATAAATAAATAAATAAAAGAGGCCGGGTGTGGTGGCTCACACCTGTAATCCCAGTACTTTGGGGGGCCAAGGTGGGCAGATCACCTGAGGTCGGGAGTTTGAGACCAGCCATGACCAACATGGAGAAACCCCATCTCTACTAAAAATACAAAATTAGCCAGGCATAGTGGTGCATGCCTGTAATCCCGGCTACTGGGGAGGCTGAGGCAGGAGAATGGCTTGAACCTGGGAGGCAGAGGTTGCAGTGAGCTGAGATCTCGCTATTGCACTCCAGCCTGGGCAATAAGAGCAAAACTCCGACTCAAAAAAAAAAAAAAAAAAAAGAAAAAAGTTGTCTACACATCACTGCCCTCATTTCCTCACTTCCCACTTTCTGCATAATGCACTGCAATCTGGTTTCCACCCCCACCATTTCTCTGAAACTGTCACACCGAGGTCAACAGCAACAGTAACTGCTTATTGCTAAATTCAATGGACCCGCTTCAGTCATTCTTTCAGCAAATATTTATTGCATGCCAACTATGCATCTGACACTGTTTTGGGGAAAGAGGAGCAAACAAGAGGGAGATTTAACACAAAGCAAATATTAAACAATAATATAATTATTTATTGAGGGCCGGGCACAGTAGCTCATGCCTGTAATCCTAGCACTTTGGGAGGCCGAGGCAGGTGGATCACAAGGTCAGGAGTTCGAGACCAGCCTGGCCAATATGGTGAAAGCCTGTCTCTACTACAAATACAAAAATTAGCCAGGCATGGTGGTGGCCGCCTGTAGTCCCAGCTACTCGGAAGGCTGAGGCAAGATAATTGCTTGAACCCGGGAGGCAGAGGTTGCAGTGAGCCAAGATCATGCCACTGCACTCCAGCCTGGGCGACAGAGCAAGATGCTGTCTCAAAAAAAATTAATAATAATAATTATTATTTATTTATAATTGGGGCAAGTGGTACAAAGATATCAAGTTCATAACTAGGAAAACAAGGGCAGGCAAAGTATTCCTTGAGGAAGTAATTTCCAAGCTGAGCTCTAAAGGATAAATGCAAATTAACTAGACAAAAAAGGGGGAAGGAAGTTGATAACACTGGAGATGGGGGACATGTGTGAATGCCCTGGAGCAGGAACAAAAACTTCTCACACATCATTAAAGTTGGCTATTGCTACCTCCAAAAGACTAGCAAACCATGTCTGGCCCCTGGTCTGCTACAATCCTTAAATAAACAATTACTGAAAGAGCAAATGGTCCTTACAATGTGGTCCCAAAGGACCCTTCTCTCTCACCATTCCTCACAAAAGAAGGCTCTAGTTACATGTTGACCTATTTTCTATTCCTGCCACCTTTATTCATGTACTTGCATCCTGACATTCACACCTCAAGTTATTCTTTATGTATAAGACAGCTTCTCTATCTTTTCCCATAATCAAATTTCTTTTTTTTTTTTGAGATGGAGTTTTGCTTTTGTTGCCCAGGCTGGAGTGCCATGGTGCGATCTCAGCTCATCACAACCTCCGCGTCCCGGGTTCTCCTGCCTCAGCCTCCTGAGTATAGCTGGGATTACAGGCATGCACCACCACACCCAGCTAATTTTGTATTTTTAGTAGAGATGGAGTTTCTCCATGTTGGTCAGGCTGGTCTCAAACTCTCAACCTCAGGTGGTCTGCCTGCCTCGGCCTCCCAAAGTGCTGGGATTATAGGCATGAGCCACCGCTCCCGGTCCCTGAATCAAATTTCTATCCTTTCTTTAAAGTTCCCTAAAATCAGGCATGTTTGTTTCATTTTGTCTTTACCTATTTTACATAATTTGTTATTTAATTACAGTTCATTGCATATGTTTCTGTCTCCTTCAGTCCCTCTATCTCCACTCTCCTCCCCCATACCCCATTCAGAGAACTAAGGTGCAGGAATTGTATCTTTATTATGTTCTCATCTCCAGGGCCTAACCTTGGGCCTGGTACAAAACAGACATTCCTTTGTGTGGTGAACCCAACTGAAAATTTGGATTCAACTGCCAGCTATAAAAGCAATTTCCAAAGATAAGCTCCAAAGGTCAGCACAGATGATTCTACTGGAATAACTGTCCTGGCTCCCAGATTACCTATGAGTAGTCTCATGTGGATAAACCTGGCCTCAGTTTGCCTATTATGCATTCACACTGCTTTTCTGTTAGAAAGTACCTGAGCAAAGATATTCACCCAAAGCACACAGCCTCCTAAGCCCAGACCCTCTTTAAGAGAACACTTTTGGACTCTTTAGCTCTCTTACAGTCTTAAAATTCATTGATCTAATTATCTTACCACCTTTATTCTAGGAAATGTAAAAGAAATGTAATACTGCAGTGCAAAGTCTTAGGGATTTCTGTGAAGCCTAGTGGAGGACCAATCCAAAGTCCAGTCAGCTTGGGAAGTTCTTCCTTAGGAAAATATCTCATTGTACCAGGCTGTTCATTCTCTCCCTCTAGTGTTTACCTCTCATATTTGCAGACTTATCAACAGTGGCTACTGATTGTTAAGAGTCCAGAAAAGGAGTTTGATTAAGTAAATGTTCACAGCACCCTCAAACAATAAAGGACCTTATTAGGTGCTTAATAAACAGAAAACTGTTTTCAGTTATTACTGGAATTTGTTGCTTTTAGTAAGTGTAACTGTGCAACATAAGGTGAGCATTGCAACAAATGGCTCATTATAGAGGTTCTCACCTTTAAGACCTTTTCAGTCTTGGTATAAAATACATTCACTTTACATTCACTTTATGTATGCTTCTCTCTCTCAACTTAATTAGCAATGTGGCCCTCAAACAATCTGTGAATCCACTGGGGCAGGCACGAAAAAAAAAGAAGAAAAATAGAGTTGCCTAACCATCACAAAGCTATTGAAAGATGGCCCAGCAGGGACTCAAACCCATGCTCAGAGACTACCACGCCAGTCATATCTTTAATACCCTATGCAGCCTCAGACAAGTCGAAACTTGCTCAAGAACACACAGCTATTCAGTGGAAGGGCTTGGCCTGGTATCCCCGCACAGAGCCAATGCAGTCCCCACAATGTTCACCTTAAACTTGGTCTAAAAGCTTGGTTTCTGCAAATGAGTCCTTTTTAGGCTTTAAAATGGTGAGAAATCCTCAAGTACTGAGAGCTCATGAGACTCTGATGCCTAGCTTAAATCAACATCCTATCCTTTCATTTAAAAAATCTTTGAAGCTTCTCATGTTCCACCAGACAATGAGAACCAGGAACAAAACTCAGCCAGTTCAGTGCAGCATAAAACAAGTATGGTAACCACTGGGCCCCTTGGGAACTGGCGGGTCAGGTGTATAAATCCCACTTGTTCTGGGACAAAGCAGAAAGCAGAAGGGCAGGGCAGCAGCTGCTGGGGAATAGCCAAGAGAAAAAGATCACATTTTAATGCAGTGACTATCAAAAGGACTAACAGTAATGATTAACATTCCTCTAGATACTCTCCCTGTAACCCAAAGGGTTTTCTTCCTCACGAGCTTACCAAATTTTACCAAAAGGAGTGTCTCAGGAAAAAAAAAAAGATTAGATGATTTTTAAAAGAGCTTGTGAGCTTCTCTAAACCTTATTGTTCTTTTACAAAAGGAGGGATAAAGTGATTTCTTCCAGCTCTGAGAGACTGACACCAAACCAAGGGCCTCTCCTTTTTCAGGTTAAGGCACAGACACAGGTATCTCAGAAAGTTTCCTTCTTGCTGTTGTTCTCTTCTTCCCTTCTTTAGTTTATTTGGAAAAATTTGTGAGGGGTAATATATGTGTGTTTGAAACCTGGATCTGTCACTGTTTGCCTCGGTGTCCTTGGGCAAATTATTTGACCTCTCTGAGCTTGTCTCCTAATCTTTAAAAAGAGGATAATACCACCTACTTTACAGGATTACTAAGTGGATTAATAGAAATAATGTAATAGATGTGAAAATATCTCCCATGGTGCCAGGCACTTAGTTGGACCGATTTGTGAGTAACTTCTCTTCCTTCCTGCATGTGTATCTAGGAAGTTGGCGGGTGAAAAGGTTAAGCTGAATATAGAAACTTCTAAAATCTGAAGGGAAGGTTTTCAAAACAAACTCAGCAAATTTTTTTCTATGTGCCCATGTGCAAGGCACAGACTAGGACAGGAATTACTGGGGCCCTTGGTGAGTACTCATGGGGTGTGAAGGACATGGATATATACAGAAATAACATGTCAGAGAGGGACAAACCAGGTGCTACAGGCAAGGCAAGCTCAGTACAGTAATAGAATACACTGCAGAGTGACAAATGAAACAGATGGTTCTTATGGCTTTCAGGCCACCCAGGCTGTAACTTCCAACCAGAAGTTCACTTAACTGTGAATGAGTAGGCATTTTCTTATCTACGGAGGGCCTATAAAAAAATCTTTATCAGAGAACTGGTTAACCAATTGATATATTCTCATATAGCAGTTCTCTCCCAGTTGTCAATGATAGGGGAAAAAAAATACTCTGTGCCAGGCAATGTCCTAAGCACTTTGCAAGTATGAACTAACTGAATACAAAGATCCCATGAGACCAGGACTAGTCTTGAAGAACTATTACTGTTCTCATTTTACGGAAGAGGAAATACTCAGCTAGTAAGTGTTTGAGCTGGGATTAGACCATAGGTCTAGTCTCCAAAGCCCGTCATTTTTTTTGAAACGGAGTCTCGCTGTCACTCAGGCTGGAGTGCAGTGGTGCTCACTGCAACCTCCACCTCCCGGGTTCAAGCAATTCTCTGCCTCAGCCTCCCAAGTAGCTGGGATTACAGGTACCTGCCACCATGCCTGGCTGATTTTTGTATTTTTAGTAGATACTGGGTTTCACCATCTTGGCCAGACTGCTCTTGAACTCCTGACCTCGTGATCCATCCGCCTCAGCCTCCCAAAGTGTTGGGATTACAGGCATGAGCCACTATATCCGGATCAAAGCCTGTCTTTAACTACATTTTAGACTTTCTTTCCTGGACAAAACAAATTACAGGCAGAAAGACATGATAAAAAAGAATTCCAGGGTGAATGTTCAATGAACACTTTAATGAAACCAGGCATTGGTTTCATGTTCTAGTTAATATTCAATGTAAACTAATAGGTAAAATAGTCTAATTCTTTCTACTACATAAAGATAGATCAAGGACGAGAAAGAAGGTAGACTTGTAAGAGACTGCTACAGTTTTAGGTCCTCTCACTGAAATAAGATGTGTGACGGTGGGCCCTATTAGCCCCACTCAAGGTTACAGTAACAAGAAGCCAGCCCTGTGCTGGGAATCAGCTCAGCCTCCAGAAGATGCAGAAAATCCACCATGAATGTGGAAAACCTAATACAGCCCCTTGATCATGATAGATTTTTATTTAGTTTTGAAATCTTGTAGTCATTTTGGACCCTATCCTGGTCTATCACATATCCAGGCCCATCTAAGTCACCCTGGCCTGCCTATGTCAGGAGGCATCTTTTATTGGTTGGTGCCTTCTTCATTCCTGCCCTAAGACCTCGTCTCAGGGCCCACTGTACCCACCTCCAGATTGGTGGCCCTGTGCCCACATCATGACTGTTCCTTTCTCTAAACCTATGGTGTCTACTGTAGACTAGAAACTTCCAAAATCCTCAACCTGGCACTAAACCCTCTAGTCTGGTTGCACCCACCTTCTCAGCTGTACCTTCCATTTCCTATGAATCTTCCACCTCCCAATCCTTGCCTCTACCACATGTATTTGCCACCCTTTATGAAGACCTGAAACTTGCCTTCTTTTGTCTCCTACTCCCAAAGTTTCTTCCCTACTAAGATATCATCTTCCCCACCTTCTTTAAGTCTATTTAAGATTTCTAAAATCTTAAACCACTTCAAGAAGTATTCCCTAACCAAAACTGATGGCCACCCTGGATGCCCTGCTATTCTTTAAACATGCCAAATGCATTCCCTGATAACTCACTTCTCCTATCCCCTTATCCTACTTCACTTATCTTCAATGGATTTATCCCTGAATATGATGTTCATATATTTACTTGCTGTCTATCTCTTCCCACCAGAACATACACTACATGATGGAAGGGATTTGGTCTATCTTGTTCCTTGCTGTATCCCTAGGGGCCAAAAGTGTTTGGCACATAGCAAGAACTCAGTTGTGGAATAAATATATGAAGAGAATTCTCCCTCACCTTTGAAATTCTATGATGTTATCATATGCGGGCCTTATAACAGCTTGTCTTATCAATTTTTTTCTTTTTTTTTAAGAGACGAGACCTTGCTATGTAGCCCAGGCTGGAGTGTGGTAGCTTTTCACAGGTGCAATCCCACTACTGATCAGCATGGCACTTTTGTTTTTTGCCTTAATTACCTTAACCAGACAGTAAGTTTCTCAAAGGCACAAACTATATATAACTCATTTCCACAAATACTTATTAAGGTTTTACCATGTGCCAGACCCCATATGTCTTAAGCAGCCTGGAAAAATTGGAAAGAACACTGAAGAACTCCTACCTTGGTTCTGGCTCTACCACTAGTTGAGTGACCCTGGACAACTCCATTTTCTTCCCTGAGCCTCAGTTTCTTCATATGTAAAACAAGGAGACTACATTATCTCAAAACCTCTCCTGGCTCTAACACCTGTAAAAATTTATAAGAGGTAAAACTTGGTCCTGCCCAGTGCCACAGACATCACAGGCACTCAGTAAATATTTGATTTCTTTGTTGTTGATTCTCTGGTTACACAAGGAATCTGAGGTGTCTCAGAACATGGTTTGGATGGAGTAACAAGTGAAAGTTTAAGTCCCACTTCCTTCTCAGACTCCGTAGTCAATTTCATTCTGCTATTTGTGCTACAGAGAGGAGGAAGCACTAAACTTGAAGTTGGAAAATATGAACTCTGACTACCACCACTTATTTAGCTATGGAACCTTGCCATTTCTGGGCCTTAGTCTCATCTATAAAAAAGCCACACTTGGCTGGGTGCGGTGGCTAACACCTGTAATCCTAGCACTTTGAGAGGCCGAGAGGGGCGGATCACAAGGTCAGGAGATCGAGACCATCCTGGCTAACACGGTGAAACCCCGTCTCTACTAAAAATACAAAAAACTAGCCGGGCGCGGTAGCGGGCGCCTGTAGTCCCAGCTACTTGGGAGGCTGAGGCAGGAGAATGGCATGAACCCGGGAGGTGGAGCTTGCAGTGAGCCGAGATCGCACTACTGCACTCCAGCCTGGGTGACAGAGCAAGACTCCATCTCAAAAATAAATAAATAAATAAATAAATAAAAAGCCATACTTGGCTGGGCGCAGTGGCTCACGCCGGTAATCCTAGCACTTTGGGAGGCCAAGGTGGGTGGACTGCCTGAGCTCAGGAGTTTGAGACCAGCCTGGGCAACATGGTGAGAACCAGTCTCTACTAAAAATACAAAAAATTAGCTGGGCGAGGTAGCGCTTCCCTGTAGTCCCAGATACTCAGGAGGCTGAGGCAGAAGAATCACTTAAAGCCGGGAGGTGGAGGGTACAGTGAGTCTGGATCGCGCCACTGTACTCCAGCATGGGCAACAGAGTGAGACTCTGCCTCCCCACCCCCCACAAAAAAAGCAAAAAACCATATTGACCTCCCAGCTCGAAGGCTCAAAGGCACTACATGCCTTCCTACCCTAGGGCCTTTTTATGCTGTTTCCTCTGCCTGGAATGTTCTGTGAGCTTTTTTTGCCAGACTAACTTTTACTTATCTCCAGGGGTCAGCATAAACTTGCAGTTTTAAGAAAAGTATTCCCTTCAAAAAAAAAAAAAAGTAGAAGATGGGCATGGTGGTTTATGCCTGTAATCCCAGCACTTTGGGAGGCTGAGACAGGAGGATGGCTTGAAACTAGGAATTCAAGACCACTATGGGCAACATAGTGAGACCCTGTCTCTACCAAAACAGAAAAATAGAGAATACCCCTCACCCCTGGTGCACTCTTACAGCACTTATCTCAGTTGTTTACCTCAACTATTATTTATTGCAATTGTTAACATTTATTGCAATTGTTATAATTATTTATTGTCCATTTTTAGGATTATAAGCACCACAAAGCCAAGAACTATGTCACCATTGTACTCTTCAGCATTTAGCTAAGAAGAATCCAACAAATATTCTTTGAATGAAAGAATGCATAAATTAGTGCATCTAGAGGCTTTATGCCTCTAGACTACTGTACTGTGAAACCTTTCACAAATTTCTAAGAAACAGGGTTCAAGACAGACAACCTATATTACACAGCTGTTAGAAAAAGTTACTGGAAATCGGCCGGGCACGGTGGCTCACACCTGTAATCCCAGCACTTTGGGAGGCGGAAGTGGGCAGATCACAAGGTCATCAGGAGTTCAAGACCGGCCTGGTCAATATGGTGAAACCCCATCTCTACTAAAAATACGAAAACAATTAGCCGGGCGTGGTGGCAGGCCCCTGTTGTCCCAGCTACTCGGGAGGCTGAGGTAGGAGAATCGCTTGAACCCGGAAGGCAGAGGTTGCAGTGAGCCGAGATTGTGCCACTGCACCCCAGCCTGGGCGACAGAGCAAGACTTCGACTCAAAAAAAAAAAAAAAAAAAGTTACTGGAGATCATTTGAGTTGAGGAATTTTGTAAGCTTAAAAAAAAATCTTTTTTAAGAGACAAGGCTTTGTTTTTAAAAGATGAGGTCTCGCTATATTGCCCAAGCCGGTCTCGAACTCCTGGACTCAAGCGATCCTCCTGCCCTGCCCTCCCAAAGTGCTGGGATTACAGGAAAATTTTTTAAGGCATTTCCACCCCCAGCCCTCTCCAGAAGTCTATTATCACCAATGAGGAGAAAATCCCATGCTCCCTTGGTGAGGAAGTGACCCACTGGTAGCCCAGTCCTTGTATTCAGGATGAAGGAAGTGACTGTCCACAGACGGAAAGCCAGGAAGCAGGGGGCAGATAGCCAGCCCCCCTCCACCTCAATAGCCTCTTGCCGCCTCTCCAAAGCTTCTGGACGCTGACCCTGGTGGACCCAGAGGCTGGGCCACCCACACAGGTGGCTGGGAAACATAGGAGACAGAAGGTTCCTGCTGCTGGGGGAACAGATGGGAAAGGCAGGAAGCTGCAGGGTGGTGTGTGAGGTGACGGGGAGGAGACAGCAGGCGCAGCTAACCCAACTCTGAAGTTACCCTTCACCTTTAAGACAACTCTTCCTTCCAGGAGGTGTTTGGCCGCATCCCTCTAGTCTTTAGTCTAGAGAGGCCAAGGGAGCTTCCGCGGGAGGACTCAGAACCCCAGGCGGTCTACTTTCCTCACCTGTAGCAGAGATCTTTGAGCCCCAAAAAGAATGGTCTGATCTCTCCTTACCCTTAGTCCTATCCTAAACCTCATGGGGCTCCATACTCCCCTATATTCTGCAAAGAGCTCCCAGCCCCGGGGAAATCCCAGGCACCAAGATGCCCGCGAGAAGCCTTGGGTCCTGGCAGGGAAGTCACATCCCTCCTTCATTTCCCTCAGAAAACCCAGAACCCCGGGTAACTCTCCTAATTGTCCTGAACCCTAGAGAATCCTGTACTCCTCAAATTCCACAGAGCTTCCACTCTAAGTGAACCCCATGCTTTTCAACTTCCTTAAAAAGGGTTTAATTTGGGAGTCTGCGGCCGCCAGGTTCCTCCAAAAAGCTGGATTCCTGGCAGAGCCAGAATCTCTTCCTCCCGGGGACTTCAACTCGCGGGAAGCCGCCCAACCCGTCTGCCCCTCCGAGCCCTCTGTCTCCAGGACGCCCTGCCTCCCCATTCCCAGAGTCCCACCCTCCAAATGCCTGGGGAGCGCTGTGCCCACCCCGCCTCCCAGCTCTTCTGAGGAGCTGGAACCCACGAGGATCCAACCAGCCCGAAACACCCGAGAGACCGCCAGTTTCCCTCAGGCGCCATGGACCTGGGCTTCGGAGATAACAGAGGGACAGGGCGGAGCAGCCCTTCCTTACCCGCCACCGCGGACATGGTCCCGGGAGCGCGGAAATGGGGAGGAGAAGGCGGGGGACACAGCAACTCCCCTCAGCTCTCTACAGCTCCCTTCTGCTCCTGCCGCCGCCGCCTCAGGCGCGGGAGGACCACAGCCCCAGGCGCGAACGGGATGCACTGCCTACGGCGCCCCAGGAGGACCAAACCACACCTGGCACAGGGGACTGCCCGCCGACGCCCCGCCCCGCCGCTCTCAGGCCCCGCCCCCAGGCTCTGGCTCTGGCTCTGTAGCGGCCCTGGCGCCCCCTAGTGCGAGCGGTGTACCCTTGAGGTGCTCCGGCTGGTAAGGTTGATTCTGCGTGGGCCAGAAGGCTCAACACGGATCTAGTCCGCACCCATCTAGTCGCCTTCATTTTACAGATTGGGAAAGTTAAGGATCAGAGGCCAAGTTCAACTACCTCGAAATGGCTTCGCTCATTAGGAGGAGAGCTGGGATGGGAGCCCAGGCCTACTGACTGCCAGTCCAGAGCTCTTTCCAGTAGTGTTTGAAATCAGGAATATTACAATGGAGGAGTCAGCTCTATCCCACAAACAGCTTTGAGGATGGACTTTTCTTAGAAGCTTCTAGCTCAGAGAAACCACTTCTCTGCGCCACTATGAGTAAGCGGACAGTAAATAATCGCTAAGTCAAAGATGGCTGCAGGCGACCAACCAGCTTTCGAGGAGCAGATCCTCAGCCAGGCCAATTAGGTACAGAAATGAGCGCAGGACGCTGGAGCTTGTGCGCCCCATTGGAAGACGAGCACTCCTCTGCAGGAACATGGGCCTACCATTCCCAGGTCTTCCAACTTTTCAAAACATGCCAAAAATCCAGATGTTTAGGTGAAATTTGCCACTTTAAAAAATGTTGATAGCATCAAAAAGTTTTTAAAATGCCATGTAGACCAAATGAAACACACTTGGCCACTAGATTTGCCCTGTGGGCTGCCAGTTTAGAATCTTCTATGAGGAGGAGGGATCACAGGACTGAGTTAGGACAGCTGACTGGGTTATGGCAGCTGCTAGCTGGCTGAGTAGCTTTGAGAACCACTTCCGCTCATTAGGTTTGGAAGGAGATCGGGGTCCTCTGTGTGATTAAGGTATTAACACATCATCAGCCAGGTCAGCTGGTCCCTGATGACCCACCCTCCCATCGGATTCTCTCACCCTGGGTCTTTCACAATTGTCATTTCCTTAGATCAGATTTAGATCACGGGAAAAGTGTCCAAATGACCAGAAAGAGGATGGGGCCCAGGGAAATGGATTCTGTCCCCCGCGCCCCCCACCCCTAACCAAAGACAAAGTTCAACCCAACTGCCTCTGGTCCCAGCAGTTTGTTAAGTAAAGGCAAAGGCAAAGGCGAGCACAATTCTCTTTCTTCCTGCTCTAATTCAAACCGGATGCCAGATTTTTCTCCTCTGGGTGTGGCAGGTGGCTCACGATGTCCTGAGTGTGCACAAAGTGCTGGGGAGGCTCTGTTCCACTTCCGTTAATTCCTGGGAACTCTTTTCAGTACTCAGTTTTATAGTTTCTAAGGAAATCAGTATAGTAAACACAAGATTGTGTACTGAATTAAAGTGACAGGAATCCAGGGACTCTCCTGACAAGCTGCCTCATGGCTAGCAAACAGGGGACAGGGACTTTCCCCATCCTTCCTACAGAAAGATGTAACACTGTATTTTCCCAGGCAACAAAGCACTGGCATCCTGGGAACCAAAACCTCCTGGGTGTCTTCCCTCTCCCTCTGCTCCACACCAAGGCACCCAGGTCTATCTCTTCTCCCTCCTCATTCCCTCTCACATTCCACTTCCTCCTACCTCCAGCATCATGGTCTTCACCAGCAGGGAATTGGGGACTAGCCAAGTCCCCCAAGTTTCTCCTAGGGAAGTTCAGGCGACTCTGAGAAATGCAAGTTGAAAATGTAATGGAAGGGAATAGCTTTCTGTAGAAATGTTATAGCCAAGAGGTATACTGTTAATGTGGACCCAAAGAACATTCTGGAAATCACCTGTGAACTCAAGGGGTACTTCTGGAGGGTAGAGAAAGCCTGGGCAGGGAGTAGGCCAATTGAGTTTCAATAGCACCCAAGTTACCTGTCCACAGTTTGTTTCACTGGCCATGGCTTGATCAGTCCCTAGGGCCAGATCCTGCCAGCCGCCTCACAGTCAACTCTCTGAGCCTAGGATCCTGAAAACCTAGATACTGAAAAACAACTCAAGGTTCTGCCCTCTTGAAGGTACTGGTCCACTGGTACCCAACCAGACTTGCCCAGTGTCACCTCCACTTGCTTCCAACTGAGCCAGTCTTGGCCCTCCCTGAATCATCTTACCCAAAACGGACTGGTTAATCTTCCAAAAGTATGTTTCTGGACCTGTCATCTCTCTGTTCAAAACTCTTCAACAGCACTCCATGGCCTACAAAATAAAAGCCAAACCAGCCCTCATGAGCTGACTACATCTCCCACTGTGGACTTGTCTCTGTCTATTCCCTTCACTCCAGGGCTCTGCTTTTTCCTGAGCGTATCCTGCCTTGCACCACTTGGCATTCCTACAACAACAAGCTCTCCATGTTCTCTGTAATTTTGTGCCCGACTCTGCCCAGAGTGCAGTCTTGTTTCTCAACTCTAGATGATCAGTAGTGGCTTCTATAACATCACAAAGTAGGACTATGAGACATTAGGTGCCTCCAGATGAGACACACCAAGTATATACTATCACCCATGACATAGTCTTTTTTTTTTTTTTTTTTTTTGAGACAGAGTCTTGCTCTGTCGCCCAGGCTGGAGTGCAGTGGCCGGATCTCAGCTCACTGCAAGCTCTGCCTCCTGGGTTTAGGCCATTCTCCTGCCTCAGCCTCCCGAGTAGCTGGGACTACAGGCATCCGCCACCGCGCCCGGCTAGTTTTTTGTATTTTTTAGTAGAGACGGGGTTTCACTGTGTTAGCCAGGACGGTCTCGATCTCCTGACCTCGTGATCCGCCCGTCTCGGCCTCCCAAAGTACTGGGATTACAGGCTTGAGCCACCGCACCCGGCCGACATAGTCTTACAAAACAAAAATAATAAGCTTGAATCTGGTCAAGCTTCTAGATCTAACAACCAACTTACAGGAAATACATGGGGAAGAGGAACTTAGTAACATTCCCATGACGCAAACAGCAAAACTGACACTGTGGGAAATGCAACAGGACAAATAACCTAGTTTCTTTAACAGATAAACTGCACAGTAGAAAAAATTTCATAGACAGGCCAGGCGAGGTGGTTTACGCCTGTAATTCCAGCATTTTGGGAGGCCAAGGTGGGTGGATCACGAGGTCAGGAGATCAAGACCATTCTGGCTAACATGGTGCAACCCCGTCTCTACTAAAAATGCAAAAAAAATTAGCCAGGCGTGGTGGCAGGTGCCTGTAGTCTCAGCTACTTGGGAGGCTGAGGCAGGAGAATGGCGCAAACCCAGGAGACGGAGCTTGCAGTGAGCCGAGATCACGCCACTGCACTTCAGCCTGGGTGACAGAGTGAGACTGTCACACACACACACACACACACACACACACAAAATTAGCTGGGCATGATGGCAGGCGCCTGTAGTCCCAGCTACTAGGGCGGCTGCGGCATGAGAATCGCTTGAACCTGGGAGACAGGGGCTGTAGTGACCTGGGATCACACCACTGCACTCCAGTCTGGGCGGCAAGTGAAACTCCGTCTCAAAAAAAAAAAAAAAAAAAAAAAAAAAAGATTTCAGAGACAAATAATAGCAATGTATGAAAATGATTTGGATCTCAATGGAAACAATACAAGTTATGAGACAACTAGGGAAATCTGAACAATGTGATTGGATATATGATGATTTTAAGACATTTTTAAAAGGTATTTTTTTTTTTTTTTTTGAGATGGAGTCTTGCTCTGTTGCTCAGACTGGAGTGCACTGGTGCAATCTTGGCTCACTGCAATCTCTGCCTCCCGGGTTCAAGCGATTCTCCTGCCTCCGTCTCTCCAGTAGCTGAGACTACAGGTGCATGCCACTATTCCTGGCTAATTTTTTGTATTTTAGTAGAGACAGGGTTTCACCATGTTGCCCAAGCTGGTCTCGAACTCCTGAGCTCAGGCTATTCGCCTGCCTCAGCCTCCCAAAGTGCTAGGATCACAGATGTGTGCCATCGCACCCAGCCTATTTTGCTTGTTTTTAAAATACTTGAGATGCATATTGAAATACTTAATAGATCACATATGACTGGGGTTTGTTTCAGAATAGTTCAGACAGTGGGAGAGGAACAGTGTGCAGGAGGTATAGATGCAACAAGACTGATCTGAGTTGATAGTTACTGGAGTTGGGTGATGGATACATGGAGGCTTTATTGTCCTGTTCTACTACTGTGTGTTTTTTTCCCCATCAAAAACAAAAACCTAAGGCTGGGCATGGTGGCTTACACCTGTAATTCCAACACTTTGGGAGGCTGAGGTGGGAGAACCTATTGAGACCAGGAGTTCCAGGCTGCAGTGAGCTGTGATCACACCACTGCACTCTGCCAGGGCACCCGAGTAAGACCTTGTTTCTAAAAGGGTCTGTTGCCCTGGCTGGAATGCACTAGCATGATCACAACTCACTGCAGCCTTGATCGCCCAGGCTCAGGTAATCCTCTCGCCTCAGCCTCCCTCCCGGATAGCTGAGACCACAGGCATGCACCACTGTGCCTGGCTAATATTTTTTATTTTTGTTGAGACGGAGTCTCCCTGTGTTGCCCAAGCTGGTCTCAAACTCTTGGCCTCAAGCGATCCTCCCACCTCAGCCTCACAAAGTGCTGGGGTTTGTAGGTGTGAGCCACCACGCCTGGCCTAAACATCTTTCAAAAAAGAAAAAAAAAAACCCTCGTTTTTTCTCATTGGGCTTATGAGCTCCTGAAGTTCCCTTACCTTTGCATTCCCCACTGTATCTTGGTACTATTCAATTTGATAACTGTGAGATCAAAATTCAAGAGGAAGAAAAAAAGCTCTTTTCAGAGGAAGTACCTGTAGCTCTGGCATGTTGGGGAGCCTGAGGCTGGGCCAGACTTGCAACCTCAGCAACATCATCTATCTCACACTACACCCTGCTACTAAGGAACCTTAGGGAGGGACACACCTTCTCGAGAGAGGACTTGGCTGACAGCCCACCTGCCCTGTTACTAAACAGATGGAGAGATGCTGACAGTGAGTAACCTATGATTGTCCTAAAGGCTCTGATAAGCAACAAGCTAAGCTCCACTGTGGCAGCTTGTCACTTATCAAGCTCAGGAATGCCACGTACTTGTCAGGACTGGGGCTGCCTGTCAGACAGGTTTTATCTTGGGCAAGTCTGTGTATGAAGCCAGGCCTCCAGCCTACATTTATCATCTCTAATTATCAATAGCTGTTTAAAGACTTTCTTTCCTTTTTGTTTTTGTTTTTTTAAGAGACAGTCTCGCTCTGTCGCCCAGGCTGGAGTTCAGTGGCATGATCATAGCTCAATGCAGACTTCAAACTCTGGGCTCAAGCAATCCTCTTGCCTCAGCCTCCAGAGTAACTAGGACTACAGGCATAACCATGCCCAGCTTCTTTGAAGACTTTCATCCTCAGTGTGAAATTACCGAGGATGCACAGGAGCCTCCATGAGGGCATACCAGTGTGACTACTCCCCACCCATTCACCCTCCATGACATAGATAAGAAGTCCAAGCTCATAGTAATGTAAAACCATTTGTTTAATTCTAAATCAAATCACTTTCACAACAGTGAAAATTAGTGACTGGCTAAAGTGTGCCACTGTACATATCATTTTCTGACTGGGGTCAGGACCTGGTCCTAGTCCACAAGGGTGGCAGGAGGGTGGAGGCTAAGAACACAGAAAACACACAAAAGAAAGGAAAGCTGCCTTGGCAGAAGGATGAGGTGGTGAGCTTGCCGAGGGGTGGTGGGAAGGGGGCTCCCTGTTGGGGCTGAGCCAGCAGTCCCACGTCAGCTCTCCTGCCTTAGCTCCTGGCAGACGGTGAGTGGGGACCTATAAGGTTCAAAATCAAACAGCATTTGGCCAACCTGGCTTTACTAACAGGTTCCCAGAGTGCCTCTGTTGGTTGAGCTCTGCTGGGCTCACTCCATTTCACTGAGTCCAACTGATTCATTTTGCTACCCACAACTTTTCATTCTTCTTCTGGAAACCCGTTTTTGTTGCGTCCATCTGACTGAAGTCCTCTCTCCCTCCACTAGTTGGGGCCACTGCACTGAGGGGGGGTCCCACCAATTCTCTCTAGAGCAGAGACACTCCAGAGGTCCCTTCAACTTTGGAGATTTCCAGAAGGTGATAAAAAGAGCACTCTTGAGTGGGTGCCCAGGAATGTGTAAAATCTATCAGGCACACTATAAAGCTGGTGGCTTCTTCCTACCAAGTGGATGTGGCAAATGAACCACCTACTCAATACTTTATATTTTGTCTGTTTAAACACTGAACTCTGGTGTTGCCAAGTACAAAGGAGAAGGGGTGAGGGCTATGAAGAGGGCAGGGCTTCCCTCATCTTCCTCAAGATCTTTGTTTCCACAAACTATGCAGTCGTAATTGGGAAAAAGCACTAGGTGGGGCTTCCTACCATTTGTTGGTTATTGCTGGGGTTAGCCAGTAGCAGTGTGGATGGCAAAGTAAGAGAGAGGCCCAGAGGAAGCCCATCTCCCCCCAGCTTTAAGATCTCCAGAAAGAGGCTGGATTTCTGGGGTGGAGCCTAGGAGGCAGAGCAAAAACTTCCACCAGGTGAACGGTCCTACCTGCTTGGTACTATACTTCCTCAATAAGATTCAGAGAAAGAAGCTTGTGAAACTGAAAATCAAATCAAGGTATTGGGAAGACTAATTTCCCCTCGATTCCACAGGAGGGAAGACCACACAGTATCATTGTGCTGGGGCTCCCCAGGCCCTGCCACCTGGCTTTACAAATCATCAGCGGTTGTCTGCTTGGAAGTCACATGCTTCCCTGGTCTTAGCACACATAACAGGAGTTTTCAGGGAACTCTATCAAGCCATACCAAAATCAGGGTCACATGTGGGTTTCCCCTTCCCTTGCCTCTTCATGAAGGACAACTTGGCTTCTAAGAATGGTGGTCTTCTGCATGCAGTTGGGCTGACCTAACAAAGCCCCCAGTTTTCTGTGGCAGGTTCTGGGAGATGATGCATTCAAGCCTCTGCAGCCTAGGGGACAGGGCTGCTTGTTCGGTTATTCCTGCATCGGAGCTCCAAATCCCACCAAAGTCCTGACTCCAGGTCTTTCCTAATGCACAGTAGTCAGTCTCAGCTTCAGCAGTATTCTTGGCTGTATGTTCTCTGGCAGACAGAGGCAGATGCACATAGTTTTAGGGAGAAAGCTGATGGGAAATCTTTGAGTGAAGCCACATGTCCCACCAGGAATAATTTATGCCAGGAAACCAAGAAGTCATTCAAGTTGTTCTCTGAGGTCAAAGACGCTGAGCACAGCCCAGAGCCAATAAAAGATTTGAGTCTCTGGTGAATTCATGAAGTGACCCCAGCTTTAGCTGCTGGAATTATGATTTTTATGGGACAGCAATTTCTTGCATCTCTACAGAGGAAGAGGAGGGGGAAGGGGAGGAAAGAGAACAGAGCGGCACTGGAATTTGAAAGGGGAACCTCTCTATCTGAGGAGCCCCCACTGGCTTCAGAGGCAACTTACCAAGGGGTATTTAAAGAGATGAAAATTTCCAGAAATACCATTTGGTGCATCCTTTTGTTTCTGTAATATTAAACTCAGTTGAAATTATACTCTGACAGTTTCTCTCTTTCTGCCTCTTCCCTCTACAGAGTCAGGAACCTGCTGAACTGGTTGAAACAAGATTTCATGGTGTCACCCATGAGAGAGGACTCAATGCCAAGGCCTGAGGTTATAGGGTGTTTACAGCAGTGGCAATACTCAGGGGTCATCGCCAACTGGTCTTGAGTTCCAAAGCTCTGATGGAGAAACAAGACTCCTTGATGTGTTACTGATCCCACTGATTCCAGGAGTCAAGATTAGCCAGGAAACCAAATAGCAGGAGTTGGGGTGGCACATCACCAGTCCAGAGCCCTGCCACGGATGTAGGCAGGAGCCCAGAATTAGGCGATCAGGAGCCAGAACATGATCACCAGGGCCACAAATAGGAAGAGGCGTGACAGGAACTGCTCATCCACATACTGGGGTGTGCCAGGGACAGCTGGAGAGACAGGAGGGAGAAAACAGGCTGTTAGAACACTGCAGCTATGCACACTACCCACTCAGGCCAGAAGTTGACAGCATTAATCTTTTATGTCTTTACAACATCAGAATCCTACACACAAAAGATTTCTTTTTTTTTTTTTGAAACGGAGTCTCGATCTGTCATCCAGGCTGGAGTGCAGTGGCATGATGTCAGCTCACTGCAACCTCCACTTCCCAGGTTCAAGCGATTTTCCTGCCTCAGTCTCCTAAGTAGCTCGGATTACAGGCATGCGCTACCATGCCTGGTTCATTTTCGTATTTTTAATAGAGACGGGGTTTCACCATGTTGGTCAGGCTGGTCTTGAACTCTTGACCTTGTGATCCGCCCGCCTCCGCCACCAAAAGTGCTGGGATTACAGGCATGAGCCATTGTGCCCAGCCTTTTTTTTTCTTTTTGAGATGGAGTTTTGCTCTTGTTGCCCAAGCTGGAGTGCAATGGCGTAATCTCAGCTCACTGCAACCTCTGCCTCCTGGGTTCAAGCCATTCTCTTGCCTCAGCCTCCTGAGTAGCTGGGATTACAGGTGCATGCCACCACACCCAGCTAATTTTTTTTTTTTTTTTAATTTTTAGTAGAAACAGGGTTTCACCATGTTAGCCAGGCCGGTCTTGAACTCCTGACCTCAGGTGATCCGCCTGCCTCAGCCTCCCAAAGTGTTGGGATTACAGGTGTGAGCCACTGTGCCCAGCCAAAAAAAATTTCTAAACCCCAAATAGTATCAGGCAAAATGAAACTATGTGCAACAATAACAATAAGGACAAGACATGGTTCAATTTATCATAAAAGGTTTGGCCTGCACATGCAAATAAACCAGCTGATTGACAGAAAACTCTTGCAGGAAATAATGAAAGCAAGCCTACTGTTTGTTAAGTATATTCTATCTGCTAAGTGTTTTGTACATGTTATTATTTGGTGGATATTATTATTTCCATTTTGAATAGGAAGCAGCTGAAACATAGGTTTGAGGTGACCTGTTCAACATCGAAAGGCTCAGAAGTCAGTGGCAGAGCTCTGCAGTTTCTCCACACACTGTCTCTCAAGGGCCCCACAGGGATTGCCTTCCTTTTCCAGAAGAGAACTAGCATCCAGACAGGCAAAATGACTTGTCTTTCAAGTTAGTGGCAGACGAACTGGGGTGAGAACCTAAGTCTCCAATCCTCTCTGCTTTGAGAAAAGCTACCATTTAGAGCTCCCTGTCCTGACTTTGGGGGAAGGAGGATAAAATAATCTGTATCCAGGATGGTCAAATTGTACCAAGCATGACAAGGGAAAACTGTGACTGTGGCAGGAGAAAAAAGTGATCCAGAGTCTAGCCTGGCTGTGGAACTCTACTTAGCTGGGGAATCCAAGGTTAGCCTTGGACCAGGTTAGAAGCATGCAAGCTATCAGGCAGGTTCTTGTTGGCTTCACAGGGATATGCCCTTTCTTCAGGGCAGAGTACTCCCTATCTTTTGGGGTATCCTTCCTCTGAAGAAAAAATGTGAACAGAGGATAAACCTTCAAGGCAGATAAGGTAAGAAAGGGCATTCCCTAGATATCTTGGTGCTGAGATTCCTCAGTTGGATGCTCTAATGGATTCACGAAGACAGGCAGGCAGACAGTCAAGAAAGACTTACAGATCACCTGCTGTGTACCAAGGACCAGGGTGGGGATGAGAATAACTGGGATGACCCAATTACCGTCTTTAGGGCATAAGCTCTTGGCATGAACCACACAATGGTCACTTCTGTACCATATGCTGTGTCCAGTGTACATGAAGCTCCGAGTGCAGGCAGAGCTCAACCGATCATGGCATCTCTGCAGGCTCCACAGTAAGGATTTTGGCTCGGGTGTCAGACTGTGATAGAGTTCAGGGCACCCACCTCATTGCCTTGCTCTATACTGAATGCAGATGGCACTTTCAAGCAGTAGGAGGGAGAAATGCAGCAGCAGTTGGTGGACCTAGGCATGGTTCCCACAGGGCTGAGGCTGCTTGTGACCAGCCTCATGTTGTGTCCTGAAGGAAGCTGGACAGAGATGCCAGAGAATGGATATGCCCTCACTCCTGATGAGTCATCGCACATTTCCATGTCCCCAGATGGTCAAAGTGGGGAGTAAATGTGCAGAACTAGGCTTTTCCTTAGCTGAGTATCACTTGTAGTTTTTCATTTTATAGACATGGGGTATGTCCTGGTAACATTACTGAGCATTTTCTGACCTGTTAAACAGAGCGAATCACACACTTGTTCCATAGGGTGGTTGTGATGATCCCCTGAGCTTGGAATGGAAAGTGCTATATATATGCCTAATAGTTGGTAAGGGCTCAACATTGTTACCGTGTCTATAAGTGATCTGAAAACAGCTTAAGACATTTTGAAAAGGCTGATTATCCATGTAGTGACAATTATCTGTAACTTATATACTGCTGAATTCCAAGGAGCTTTCAAGCAATATTACTAAGATATCTTCCTAATTTCTCAAGGAAATAGGCTCTTACCTGGAGGAGGCCGCCCATCATTTATATTAAATGCTGTGGCAAATATCCCAAAGGGAAATGCCCCAATTCCAAAAGACATCTGGAAGCCACCATCTCCAAATCCAAATCCTTGAAATCCCTGTGTGGAAGAAAGGCAATTAAGGGCAGGAGAATCGGGCAGGTTTCTCCTGTGCCTGTTAAAACTCAACATACCTCATGACCTCATGTTGTCTTGCATGTGGCACCTGCCTCTTCTCCCTACCTTGTGCCACATGTTTCCAAGGTGGGGGACAGCTTTTCCTCCCATATATACCCTGAAGTAGAGGAACTCTTGCAAGCCTTAGCTTTTAGCTTAACCCTTTTAGCCTTAGCTTCCAGCTAAGAATCTATGAATGGGCCAAAAAGGACTGGCTCTGACCCAGGGTGGAACAGTCTGCTGACATAAGTCAGCACTCTGAGGGCTTGAGGATATTTTCCAGAGTCCCACATTAGCTAGTAACATCTTCCACATGCTTTATAGCAGCAATATTGACAGTCACCCCTGTGCCCAAGGGAACATCAAAGAAGCTACACATTATCTTTAATAGCAAAAATGTTGAAACCTAATTAGCCAACAATGGAAGTCATGATCAAAATCTTGATACATGCATTCAAAGAACCATTATCCTGACTTAAGCAGTTAACACTGAAAAACTCTTGTGAACAAGTTTTCAGACAAAACTGCTTGAACACTGTGGTCACAAGTACATGATAATATGTAGGTATATGGACAAGTTATGGATTAAAATTTCTTCTAATATTGTTATATAGAATTTTTACATTTTAAAACACTTCAATGTTTTCTGATTATAAAAGTAATATATGCTTGCTATAAGAAACTCACACATTACAGAAATAATTGACAAAGAAAGTCAGAGATCTTCTATTCACCTTCCCACTTCACAGCCACTCCACTTTACCTCTGAAATAACCACTGTCAGCAGTTTGGTGTATCACCTTCAGTTTTTTTTCCCTGTGCATGTTCTACACCACATCATCTTTCACATGAAAAGATTCAGTAGGAACAATATTGTGAATAAATAACTCCCTTTTTTAAAGCGTGACCTCTGTGGTAGACACCATTGTTAAGCACTAGGACACATAAACCATGTTTAATTTTTACATTAGCTTCATCTGCATTTCACAGATGACCAAACTGAGGCTTGGAGAGGTGAAATAACTTGACCAGGAGTACAGTTTAGATCTAAAACTAGGTCAGTTTGATCTGAAAACACATGCTTTTCTTTTTCTTTTCTTTTTTTTTTTTTTGAGACAGGGTCTCGCTCTGTCACCCAGGAGTGCAATGGTGCAATCATGGCTCACTGTAGCCTCAACCTCCCAGGCTCAAGCAATTCTCCCATCTCAGCTTCTTGAGTAGCTGGGACCACAGGTGTACCCCTCCATGCCTGGCTAATTTTTAAACTTTTTGTACAGATAGGGTCTCACTTTGTTGCTCAGGCTGGTCTCAAACTCCTGGGCTCAAGTGATCCTCCCACCTCGGCCTCCCAAAGTGCTGGGATTAGAGGCCAGAGCCACTGTGCCCGGCCTTCATGCTCTTAATTACTGTGAGCATCTTTCAAACATTTTTGTCTCTTCTCCTGCATCCCTGCTGAGAAGTTTAGAACAAATGATTTAAAAAATAATAAAAAGAAGACAGACTATTGGGCCAAATGCTCTTCACAAAGAGCTCAATGGCCTTCATTTATGAGTCTTTTGCAAGTCACAAAAGTAGCTGCTCTCTGTCACACACTGAGCAGCCTGGCATCTAGTTCCAAGCTTCTTGCCAGATGGTATCACCTATAAAGCCTAACAGCTGACTTAACGAGAGGGCAAACCTAAAGGGAAACAAAACAAAGAGTTTCCATTTCCTCAATACAAAATGCCTCCTACTCAGTTCAAGGTTGAATCCAAGGGCTCCTGGGACTGAGGCTGCCTTACTTGGGAAGGTGAAATTGTTTCATCAGGAACCACAGATTCATTCAGTGCAATCCTGAGGACTAACCATTCTGCTTCCCTTCTAGCAACATCCATATGATCTCACCAGTCCACACATTTGGTGGGATTATGTTCCTGGGCCAGAGTATGCAAAAAAAAAAAAAAAAAAAAAAAAAAAAGTCACTAGCAGCTGCAGGTGCTTATAAATGCTAGCGGTATGCACTTCGGTCATTAAGACCAGGGCCTCTGGCTTCCAGGGGCCTCTGATTCCTGCATTAGTTGCTAATGCTCTGTAGGAAACCAAAACCTGGGAATGTTAAAGTGGTGTCACCTGGTGGTCAAGAGCAGCGACTTCAATACCAGCCACATCTGGGTTTCAGCACTGTATGTGTGGCCCTGGACAGATCACTTTACCTATTTAGGCCTCAGTTTCCTCCTCCATTAAATGAGTTGATGTGAGGCTTAAATGAGATCATGCATTTATAAAGCTCTTAACATATAGTTATTTCCATATAGTAACAGTTCAACAAGTGTTCACTGCTAGTATTATTATTAAGTGTAATCTGGAGAAAAGAACCTTAAGAACCTTAATTTCTTTCTTTTTTTTTTCTTTTTTGAGACGGAGTCTCGCTGCATTGGTGCAATCTCAGCTCACTGCAACCTCTGCCTCCCGAGTTCAAGCGATTCTCCTGTCTCAGCCTCTCGAGTAGCTGGGACTACAGGCACATGCCACCATGCCCAGCTAATTTTTGTGTTTTTAGTAGAGACAGGGTTTCACCATATTGGTCAAGCTGGTCTCGAACTCCTGACCTCAGGTGATCCACCTGCCTCGGCCTCCCAAAGTGCTGGGATTACAGGCATAAGTCACCGTGCCCAGCCAAGAACCTTAATTTCTATCAAGATCCCTGACTCAATAATCCTACTCCTGGAAATCCTAATAAAATTCCATTATTCAAACTCAAAAAAGAAAAAAAGAAAAAAGTGGCAGTGCACGGTGGCTCACACTTGTAATCCCAGCACTTTGGTAGGTCGAGGAGGGCAGATCATCTGAGCTTGGGAGACCAGCCTGACCAACATAGAGAAACCCTGTTTCTACTAAAAATACAAAAATTAGCCAGGTGTGGTGGCACATGCCTGTAATCCCAGCTACTCTGGAGGCTGAGGAGAACTGTTTGAACCCGGGAGGCAGAGGTTTTGGTGAGCCGAGATCGCACCAATGAAACTCCAGCCTGGGCAACAAGAGTGAAACTCCATCTCAAAAAAAAAAAAAAAAAAAAAGGTGTGCAAAGATAGTCACTGTAGCATTATTATTTAAACAGCAAAATGGGGAAACCACTAAAAGGTCCTTCGATGAGGAAAACACAAATTATAATGAACCAAAACTCAATGAGTTCCCAGTAATAGCATGGAAAAATAAAATAAAAATAAAAAACTCAATGGGATAAATGGCAGCCTAAATAATAAAGAGGACACTTCAGAGCATCATGGAAAACCTGCCAAAATTAAATTTTAAAGCAAACAGAATGGTGATGGCTACATAAAAATACATATGCACAGCATACAGATAAAGAGAACATGAGGAAATGAGAATATACTTGTTCTGGGCTCTTGGCAATGCGGGTAAATATTTTGCTTTTAAAATTTCTTTAACATTTTAACAGAATTTTTTTTTTTTTTTCTTTTTGAGACGGAGTCTCGCTCGTCACCCAGGTTGGAGTGCAGTGGCCGGATCTCAGCTCACTGCAAGCTCTGCCTCCTGGGTTCACGCCATTCTCCTGTCTCAGCCTCCCGAGTAGCTGGGACTATAGGCTCCCACCACCTTACCCGGCTAGTTTTTTGTATTTTTTAGTAGAGATGGGGTTTCACCGTGTTAGCCAGGATGGTCTCGATCTCCTGACCTCGTGATCCGCCCGTCTCGGCCTCCCAAAGTGCTGGGATTACAGGCTTGAGCCACTGCGCCCGGCCCAGAATTTTTTTTAAGAGTAACATTTGATGTAAATATGCAAAAAAGTTTTAAATGTTTTTGTTCCTAGCCACTAGACCACTAGAGATAAATGTGCAATTTTTTTTTAGCCAGTAATTTTACTTCTAAGAATTTATCCTAAGCTAGGCACAGTGGTTCACGCCTGTAATCCTAACACTTTGGGAGGCTGAGGTGGGAGGATTGCTTGAGCCCAGGAGTTAGAGACCAGCCTGGGCAACATAGTGAGACCTTGTTTCTACCAAACAAACAAACAAACAAACAAAAAACTAGCTGGGCATGGTGCCGTGCACCTGTGGTCCCAGCTACATGGGAGGTTGAGGTAGACTGTTTGAGCCCAGGATGTCGAGGCTACAGTGAACCGTGATCACGCCACTGCACTCCAGCCTGGGCTACAGAGTGAGACCCTGTCTTATTCTAATAAAATAACAGTGAATACGCTCACAAATTTATCTGTAAGTTCATCAGGATATTTTTTAAATTGGAAAAAGAAAGCTGCTAAATGTCTAACAAAGGATTGAATTATGTTAAATCCACACAACTAAATGCTAAACAGCTAGTTAGTAAAATATTGCTGGTAATGTAAAATCTCAAGATAATACTAAGACTCCCACTCACACAAAGAAGGCACTAAATATCTGCAGAACAAATGAAATTTTAAGAGAGGGTTACAAAACAGGAGCCACATATTGTAAAAAACAAAAAAATTGTAAAACGTATACACACATCTATAAAATACACGCATAGATTTATAAAATTTGTGTGTATATATAATTATAGAAAAATGGAAAAGAAAATAGAACCAAAATGTTTCCAGTGGTTACCTCTGGATTGGTGTGGTTATAAGTGATTTTTCCCCCTCTTTTCCTTTCTGTATTTTACAAGTTTTCCTGTACTTTTATAATCAAGGAGAAATATTGTAAGGCTAAGAAGGAAACTTCTAAAGCCATCAGCTCATTTGTAGAAGCTTCTCCTAGAATGTTCCTCACCCCTCTATTCTCCGGCTCTGGCCTCTGTCCTTGAGGACGAGGAGGGGTCTTCTCTCTGAAACAGAAATGGTGTAAAATAAGTCTATTACAAATTGCTTTGAGTTGCTCCCCGTGAGGACCTGGAGCTCTTCACCAACAGGTGAAGATTGCACTACAGCCTTCTCTTACAGAGATCCTGACTCAGACTGGTTAGGAATCATGGCCAGATGCCTTCCCTGGGCCTGTCAGATACCAGAAATTCCAAATCCATACTGGAACAGAGGGTGGGTTGTCAGCAGTTAAGGACTGAGGTTCATGGTTTCTCTGACCTTCCCCTACTAACTTCAGTTCTATCTCACACTATTCTTGGGCAATTACCCGATGCTATTATTTTTGAGCCTCACCCCCTCTGATCACTCAACCCATGAATACTCAATTGAGGGCTGAGTTACACAATAAGCATTATGCAGGATGCTATAATACTGAGACTGATGACAGACGCAAGAGGTGTTCATGGTTTCAACGGGGATAGAGCCAATCACATGACAGTGCGGTGGGAACTGGGTGAGAGCAACTAATGTGGAGAAGACAGACCGCTTCAAGGAAGAGGGGACTTTAGGGCTGCTCATAAGAGATGAATAGAAGTTAGAGGAGAAGGTGGGGGTAGAGGGGTAGCTCGAGCAGGACTGGGGAGGGAAGAAGGCAGAAGAGAGAGCAAATACACAGGCTGATAAATGTGAAAGAGCAAGTCCCTTTAAGAGAAGTCTAATACGTTGGGTACACAGCATATGCTAGGGTAGGCGGGAGAAGGTAAGAGATTCTTCGGGAAAGCTTGGGGATGCCAGACCATGAAAGGTTCTCGTAGTTGTGTTTGTGGAATGCTGGACCCATGCACATCTCCATTTCTAGAAATCCCAAACTCCACAAAGTCACCCAGATCCTGTTTCCTCTCCCCCGATGATTCATACATCTCTGATGCAGCAACCCTACTCCCTGGAGCCTCTCCTGCTACATATCCTGCTTCCCAGGCTGCAGAAGTGCTCTTTCACAGTGCTCTGTACACTTGTGATTGTGATGTCTGTCCACTGCTGGGTCCCAGCAAGCGGCAACTTGGATCCCCTCTCTTCCCTCCCCTCCTAGCTGACTCTCATCTGGATGAGACTGCTTCAAAGCCAAGGGATCATCTAGTACTAAGTAAAGGGTGGGGTTAGGGGATGCTGAATGGGAATGAATTCACGTCCAAGGGGAGAAGTGGGTGGGAGAGGCATCCTAACTCCTCACCTGGGGTCCTGTTGCCCAGTGCTGCCCCTTCCATAGAGGGGGATGACTTTGTCTCGGCTGATGCCAGCTTTGCAAACGGGACACACCTGTCTGTTAGGTCGGGTCTCCAACCACTGCAAATAGGAGAGAAAAATGCATGAATGGCCCAAGACCCACCAGAGTGATCAGCCAGAGCCGCCATAACAACATAGGCCAGAGGCCTCAAACTGGGAAACACCAGCATGAGCAGGGAACACCTCAAGGAATCCGACTCCCGTTCCTTCTCCTAGCATTCAACAAATACTTACCAGTGATAAAATCAAAATTGCCTTTAAATATCATCATAACTGGCTGGGTGCGGTGGCTCATGCCTGTAATCCCAGCACTTTGGGAGGCGGAGGTGGGTGGACCACCTGAGGTCAGGAGTTCAAGAGCAGCCTGGCCAACATAGTGAAGCCCTATCTCTACTAAAAATACAAAAATTAGTCAGGCGTGGTGGTGCATGCCTGTAGTTCCAGCTACTCGGGAGGCTGAGGCAGGAGAATCACTTGAACCCGGGAGGTGAAGGTTGCAGTGAGCCAAGATTGCACCACTGCATTCCAGCCTGGGTGACAAGACTCTGTCTCAAAAAAAAAAAAAGAAAAAAGAAAAAAAAATCACAAAGCTTCTTCATACTTTGTTTCTCTCTAGGGCCTCCTAGCAACACGGGGGAGGGAAACTGCAAGCCTGGGGCTGTCAAGCCTGGGGCTGTCAAGTCTGACATACCCAGTGTCAATTTAGGCTGCTGGTATAAGTACAGCAAACTTTAAATCCCCACCTTCCCAGTAGGAGCAACTGTATTTTCCTGTCAAAAAGACAAAAAAAACTAGCTGGGTGTGGTGGCATGCACCTGTAATCCCAGCTACCCAGGAGGCTGAGGCACAAGAATCGCTTGAACCCAGGTGGCAGAGGTTCCCGCCAAGATCTCACCATTGCACTCCAGCCTGGGCAACAGAGCAAGACTCCGTCTCAAAAACAAAAAACAAAAAACAATTAATTTTCTTAAAAAAACAAGTGATAAAAATGTTTTTTTTTTTTTTTTTTTTTTGGTTTTTTGGTGCTTGTTTTTTTTTTTCGAAACAGTCTCACTCTGTCACCCAGGCTGGAGTGCAATGGCGCAATCTCAGCTCATTGCAACCTCCGCCTCCCAGATTCAAGCAATTCTCATGCCTCAGCCTCCCTAGTAGCTGGGACTATAGGCGTGCACCACCATGCCCGGCTAATTTTTGTATTTTTTGTAGAGACGGGATTTTGCCATGTTGGCCAGACTATTCTCAAACTCCTTGCCTCAAGTGATCCACCTGCCTTGGCCTCCCTAAGTGCTGGAATTACAGGTGTGAGCCACCACACCTCGCCAAAATGTGTTTTTATAGACATTCTATAAACATGAATTACTTCAGGGCTGAGGAGATAGCAGCATTGAATGATTTTATTTCATACTCTTGCTGTTCATAGCTCCAAAACTAATGTGTTATGTGTTCTTCATAAACTCACAGTCAATATGTTCTACCAGGTCCTGCTGGGGACAGAATGTGCATGCAGTCCTGTTCCCACCTTCTTTCTCCCATCCAGATTCTGAAGCTTTAGCAGTCTGGAACTTCTGTCCTCCCCTACATTCCTAGGCCACCTACAAGTGTGGTACTCTACTGCTGACAACCAGGGAGACATTTAGCTGGCTGTGATTATTCACAGCCACTTGTGAACGCCAGGCTTTAGCAGGTGCTAAAGCTGGGAAAATAGACTTTTCTCTCCTCACAAAAGCTCTTTGTTGACACCAAAAAAGTTTTCCCCTTCCTAATATTTTCATAACTTTTAAGGGCTGGGGGACTGTTGATATGATAGGAGGTACTGTTTTAATAGAAGCAGAATCTCAAAAATAAAAAGGACCTAACTAACATACTATCAATCCAATCCAATTTATAAACGAGTAACTGAGACCCACAAAGGCCATCTGTGGCAGAATTAGGACCATCCCGATTTCATCAAGTGCCTGTCAGTGGGCAGGTATGTAAAGAAGGCTTCGGGGGTAAGTAAGCAAATGAGCCCACAAGCAGGGCAGATTGCAGCTTCTGACAGTAGTCTCCTGAGACTAGGGCTGTCTTGTGCAACCATAGCTGATGAAAGACAAAGTAAAATGAAATGCATCTTACCTGATGTAAACACGGCCAACTGCCGGAGTCCCCAGGGCAATCAGTCATCAAGGAGAAGGAGAAAAGGGGAAAGGAAGAAAAATGCTTTCATTAGCAGAAACACTTGATGGGTGGAGTGGTAGTAGCAGAATGAGAAAACAGGAGTAAACTATGGAACACTGCATGCCCACCGAGGTTCTGTAGGGATTACTGGTATTGGAAATTAGAAAAAACTGGGCTAAAAATCACAGAAAAAAAATAACACAATGGAGGTAAGACCCCAGTCTCTGCCCCTGAGATCTCAGCATATGTGAAATCCCCAGGGCTCAGACCACATAGACCCAGCTTCTCTACAAATCAACCTGTGAGAGGTTATAACATCTGAAGGAATCCAATAAAAGCTAGGGACGCCCTGTGCAAAAAAACTGACGGGAGCATTCACATACACATGTACCACATACTATTTTACACTCAATTTCAGTGGGTTCATAGTCTCCTCGTGTTCACAAGGGATGTGTGGATTCTCAGGTAGTCCAGATCCAGTTTAACAAAATCTTCAGGCTATCCTCATCTTTGAGAACTCTCCTAGCAGGAAGCAGCTTAAAAGGTCAGGTCTACTCTAAAAGCATCTTTAAGTAACAGGAAGGATGGGGATGCAATTGACAGAAAGGGCTACCTTCAGCTTAGAGAGCTGCTGTCCAATCTCTCCATTTTCAAATGAGGAAACCAAAGCTCAGAAACATAAAATGAACTGCATCAGGATTAAAAAAAACAAAAAAGTCTCCTGACTTCTAGTTCATCGCCCTTTCTATAATCTAACACCGCATACAAAAAAAATGACATTTACAAAATTGAAAGAAAAGTAATCAACTCCATTTTTTTTTTTTTTTTTTTTGAGATGGAGTTTTGCTCTTGTTGCTCAAGCTGGAGTGCAGTTCACTCAGCTCACTGCAACCTCTGCCTCTCAGGTTCAAGGGATTCTCCTGTCTCAGCCGCCTGAGTAGCTGGGATTACAGGCATGCGCCACCACGCCCAGCTAATTTTTTGTATTTTTAGTAGAAACAGGGTTTCACCATGTTAGCCAGGCTGGTCTCGAACTCCTGACCTCAGGTGATCCACCCGCCTTGGCCTCCCAAAGTGCTAGGATTAAAGGCGTAAGACACTGCATCCGGCCCACATTTTTAATTTCTTTCTCTCATTTATTTAGTCAACACATATCTACTGTGTACCTACTACGTGCCAGGACAGTGGAAAATGCAGGCATAGCTTCTGTACCTCAGATACCAAGTATCTTTAGCTGAGTACACTTTGAACTCAACGGAGAGTTCCTTTTGCAATTCCTGAACCACAGTTTAGCTTTGCAAACCAAATACACAATCTTCCTGGACATAACATCTAACTCCAACATTAATGTTGCAATGTCATTCTAAACTGAGTGGAGAACACTCCAAATCATGGCAGATTTCCAGTGGCAAGTTCCCTTAAAGGCTCTAGGGGAGAAGTGGAGGTGAATGAATGACCCTCAGGGGAGAGTTCAGGCTTTATAATAAGAACCATTCCTCCCATTTATTAAGCAAAGATAGTCATGTATCACTGAAAGACAGGGATAGTTCTGAGATATGTGTCATTAGGCAATTTCACCATTGTGTGAGCAGCATCAGAGAGTGTACTTACACAAACCTAGATGAAATAGCATACTACACACCTAGGCTACATAGTATAGCCTATTGCTAATAAGCTACAAACCTGAATAGCATGTGAATGTCATAGGCAACTGTACCAGAGTGGTAAATATTTGTGTATTTAAACATACCTAACATAGAGCCAAGGTGTGGTGGCTCACACCTGTAATCCCAGCACTTTGAGAGCTAAGGTGGGCAGATTATTTGAAGTCAGGAGTTCGAGACCAGCCTGGCCAACGTGGTGAAACCCCATCTCTATTAAAAATACAAAAACTAGCCATGTGTGGTGGCACATGCCTGTAATCCCAGGTACATGGGAGGCTGAAGCATGAGAATCAACTTGAACCTGAGAGGTGGAGGTTGCAGTGAGCTGAGATCATGCTACTTAATCTGGAGGGCCACTGCACTCCAGCATTAGTGATGCAGTGAGACTCCATCTCAAAAAAACCCCAAAACCAGGCTGGGCATGGTGGCTCACGCCTGTAACCCCAGCACTTTGGGAGGCTGAGGCGGGTGGATCACCTGAGGTCAGGAGTTCGAGACCAGCCTGGCCGACATGGTAAAACCCTGTCTCTACTACAAACACAAAAATTAGTCAGGTGTGGTGGCACATACGTATAATCCCAGCTTCTCGGGGGGCTGAAGCAGAAGAATCGTTTGAACCTGGGAGGCAGAGGTTGCAGTGAGCCAAGATCATGCCACTGCACTCTAGCCTTGGGCAACAGAGTGAGACTCCATCTTAAAAAAACAACAAACAAACAAAAAGTCCAACATACCTAACATAGAAAAGGCAATGCACTAGTCTATAACATTATGAAATCACTAGATTATAGGAGTTTTTCAGGTCCATCATAAATCTTGTGGGACCACTGTTGTATATATAGTCCATCGTTGACCAAAATGTCGTTATGTGCTGCATGACTGTACTGTGTGCCACGCTGTGGCTGAATAGCTTTTCATTTCTTAATGTCACTGGATGGTCACATTAACCAATGAGACAGTGCCATTTATCTCCATCTCACAGATGACGAAACCAAAGTACAGGGAAGCTAGCAGATTTGCTCAGGGACACACCATCCAGACTGGAAGCATCTGTTCATTTTAGAGTCTGTGTTCTTTCCAATGGTATTCTGCCTTAAAAAAAAAAAAAAGATAGTGGGCGTGGTGGCTCACACCTGTAATCCCAGCACTTTGGGAGGCTGAGGTGGGCAGATCACGAGGTCAGGAGATCGAGACCATCCTGGCCAACATGGTGAAACCCCGTCTCTACTAAAAATGCAAAAATTAGCTGGGTGTGGTGGTGTGCACCTGTAATCCCAGCTACTTGGGAGGTTGAGGCAGGAGAATTGCTTGAATTTGGGAGGCGGAGATTGCAGTGAGCTGAGATTGTGCCACTGCACTCCAGCCTGTCGACAGAGCAAGACTCTGTCTCAAAAAACAAAAATTGACACAGGGCCAGGCATGGTGGCTCACGCCTGTAATCCTAGCACTTTGGGAGGTCCACGTGGATGGATCACTTGAGGTGAGGAGTTTGAGACCAGCCTGGTCAGCATGGCGAAGCTCCATCTCTACTAAAAATACAAAAAGAAAATTAGCCGGGAGTGGTGGTGCACTCCTGTAGTCCCAGCTTCTCAGGAGGCTGAAGCAGGAGAACCACTTGAGCCCGGGAGGCAGAGGTTGCAAGTGAGCCGAGACTGCACCACTGCACTCCAGCCTGGGCAACAGAGCAAGGCTGTCTCCACGCACACACACACAAAGATACACAATAGCTGTACATTTAAATATAAATATAGTTATATATAGTTAATATATATAATACATTTTACAATTTAAATTTATAATCTTAACATTTATACTTATAAAATTTAATAAATACACACACACACACATTTTTTTTTAGACGGAGTCTTACCCTGTCTCCCAGTCTGGAGTGCAGTGGGGTGATCTCAGCTCCCTGCAACCTCCATTTCCTAGGTTCAAGATATTCTCCTGCCTCAGCCTCCTGAGTAGCTGGGATTATAGGTACATGCCACCACAGCCAGCTAATTTTTGTATTTTTAGTAGAGATGAGGTTTCACCATGTTGGCCAGGCTGGTCTCAAACTGTTGACCTCAAGTGATCCGCCCACCTCAGCCTCCCAAAGTGCTGGGATTATAAGCATGAACCACTGCACACAGCCAGAATATATATATATATATATTTTTTTGAGATGGAGTCTTGCTCTGTCACCCACGCTGGAGTACAGTGGCGCAATCTCGGCTCACTGCATGCTCCACTTCCCGAGTTCACGCCATCCTCCTGCCTCAGCCTCCCCAGCAGCTGGGACTACAGGCACACATCGCCACGCCCGGCTAATTTTTTTTTTTTTTGTATTTTTAGTAGAGACGGGGTTTCACCGTGTTAGCCAGGATGGTCTTGATCTGACCTCGTGATCTGCCCGCCTTGGCCTCCCAAAGTGCTGGGATTACAGGCGTGAGCCACCATGCCCGGCCCAGAATATATATATATTTCTAAGAGACAGGGTCTCTTTCTATCACCTAGACTGGGGTGCAGTGATACAACCATAGCTCACTGTAGCGTCGAATTCCTGGGCTCAAGCCTTCCTCCCACCTTAGTCTCCCGAGTAGCTAGGACTACAGGCACTGTCACCATGCCTGACCAGTTTTTAAATTTTTTTGTAGAGATGGGGCCTTACTATGTTGCTCAGACTCATCTTGCACTCCTGGGCTCAAGTGATCCTCCTACGTTGGCCTCTCAAAGTGTTAGGATTACAGGTGTGAGCCACGGAGCCCAGCCATAATAGCTGTACACATTTTTTGTGTTATATGTGATAATTTGATACATTCATATAATCAAATCAGGGGTATCCTGTCTTTTAATTCTTACTTTTGTCAATCATTTCAAGTCCTGGTTTTATGATACCCTGAAGTATCCTGAATTTCTAGGAGAATGCAGATCACAACAGCTTTTACACAAAACAGTAATTAGGGCAAGAGCCTCAAGAACAAAAATCTCTGCTCCATTCTATTTGTTCACCAATAAATGGATGTTTTATGCTGTTGCCAACTTAAAATTCCTTAAATATTGTTTAAATTGCCTTTTCTTCACATGATTTCTCTGCTCAAAAATATTCATTACTGGCCGGGCGCGGTGGCTCAAGCCTGTAATCCCAGCACTTTGGGAGGCCGAGGCGGGTGGATCACGAGGTCAGGAGATCGAGACTATCCTGGCTAACATGGTGAAACCCCGTCTCTACTAAAAATACAAAAAACTAGCCGGGCGTGGTGGCGGGCGCCTGTAGTCTCAGCTACTTGGGAGGCTGAGGCGGGAGAATGGCGTGAACCCGGGAGGCGGAGCTTGCAGTGAGGAGATCACGCCACTGCACTCCAGCCTGGGAGACACAGCGAGACTCCGTCTCAAAAAAAAAAAAAAAAAAAAAAAAAAAAAAA